>NC_044028.1:6685000-6692500 GCF_900496995.4 Aquila chrysaetos chrysaetos | reverse complement strand
ATTAAATTATGGTGAAAAGTGAAGCCCTTGACCCCAGAATTAATACCAACCCCATCATTTTCTTATTTCTGTTAGGGCTGCGTAGTCCAAATTCAAGCTACCTTTTAGCTCTAAGCAGAGGCAGGGAGACCATAATTAAACTAATCTATAGGGGGGAGGGAGGGAACAGCAATAATACAGCAGTATATTGTATGGCATTCAATTAGGTGAATAAATACAGCTTCGGACAGACAACATAGATTAGAGACTCGACTTCCTTTTTATTTCAATTTTAGCTTCCCCCTCTTCTCTCATACCCACACAGACCAGCACTAGGAAATGTATCATCTTGACTGGATATTTTATAACTGGAAAATCTATTTGTATGTTTTCCTGAGATAAAGTGTCTCTCCCTCTTTCCCCTTCCCCTCTCTCTCCTTTTTCCCTTCCTATTTATTTTTACCCCCCCCTTCCTCTCCCCCCCCTGCCCGCCTCCCCCCCCCCCCGCCTCCCGACTCGAAGGATTTAATTCCGCACGAACCTCCCAGGAAGATTTAAAGAGTTTCCCCTGTTTGATTTTCTAGCCCGGTTCTTTCTCTCCCTCTCCTCTTTGTTAACCGCAAACGCTGCTTCTCCCTCCGTTCCCCTTCCCTTCCCACCTTCTCGGGGCCGGCCGGGGGGAGCCCTCCCGGGGGGCGCCGGGCTGGGTCCCCCCCGGCCCTGGGGACCGAGAGCTCCGGTCCCAGCGGGCTTGGGATGGGAGGGGGCGGAAAGAATTGCCCCCCCCTTCCTTCCTCTCTCCCTCCTAGGAGCTTGGAAAGTGTTTCTCGAAGCAGGCTCTGCGGGAGAGGGCACAAAACTGGGGGTCTCCCCCCCCCCCCTTTGCCGGAGAACTGTCCCTTTAATTATTAACCGGGGAAACCTATCAATATTTTATTTGGGTGAAAACTTCTACGGGGACGTAATTTAATTAGGACAAATTTGGCGGCTGTTTGGAAGCTGTTAATGACTGGCGGGGCGAAGCGCGGGGTGTGCGATGGGCTGCTTTTCCTGCGGGGGGGGGGGGGGGCGACGGTAAGAGGAGAGGGATGGGAACTTTATTTGGGCTTGATTTTTTTTTTTTTTTTTTTAATTTTTTGGCCTCCTCTTCAGCGAACAGAGGCTGCTCCTGGTTGTGGCTGCCCTCACAATTCAAGGGTTGTGGTTGCTGCTAGGGAGGGGGGTGTCCGTGGCCGAATCGATAGGAGATAGCATTAATTATGATTTCGATTGATACGCTCAAACCTCCTTCCAAACGCTGCAAACGGCTCTTCCCCCTTTCTTTTTTTTTTTTTCCCTTTTTTTCCCCCCCATTTTTTCCCTCTGCCCCCCTCTCCTCTCCCCTGTTATAGAGCCGGAGAGGAGATGAAAAGGCTTGTAGTTTTAAATTCAATGTGACAGCTCTGGAAAGAGCGGATGATGAATCTCCTATTATTGGATCAGTCTATTTGCCGCTCAATGTCTCTCTGTAATTGGAGCAACATCACTTTAAAGGTTCAGAGAGTAGAGCATTTCTGGTGAAAAATCCCCACAACACGCTGGTGAATGTTTTAAAGGGAAATCTATTAGTGATTTGGAGAGGGGAGGGGACAAGGGGGAAGAGGGTGGGTTGGAGGGGTGGGGGGGCTGGGGGGGAGGCTGTGTGTGTGTGTAACTCCGGCTGTTTAGTATTTAACCGGGTATCAGGCAGATCCGTGAGTTCCCCTCCGGCCCCCCCCCGCACCCTCCCCTGCCCGCCCGGCCCCCGCCGCCCTCCTCGGGCTGGAGTTCGTATCAAAGCCCCCCTTGTCGTGTTGTGACAGCTCTGATATTGTTTATTGAGGCTGGATGTCAGGTATAATTAGCAATCGATATGGAAAACGTTTGCTCCCCACACTGGCACGTCTCTGACGTCAGGACCGATTAACGTTTCTTATTGGTCCCAAATTCCCCCAGCCTGAGCTAATTATTGGGAGCCTGATGTTGATAAAGTTAAAGCGCCCGGGCGCCCTGCAGCATGAGCCCCTCGCCGCGCCTCCTCCTCCTCCTCCGGCAGCAGCACCCCCGGCCCCAGCCGCCCCGCCGCCCGCACCCCCAGCCCCGCCGGCACCCCCCGCCTTAGAGCCGCCCCCATGATGGACAGCCGTATCCTGGAGCATCCCCATGCCCAGTTCGGGGGTATGGTGGGTTTCCCTTACCCGCTCGGTCACCACCACGTCTACGAGCTGGCCGGGCACCAGCTGCAGTCGGCGGCCGCCTCCGTCCCCTTCTCCATCGATGGATTACTGAGCGGCTCCTGCGCCGCCTCCGTCGTCAACCCGGCGCCTCTCATCCCCTCCGGCTGCGGGGTGAGCGGGGACAGCCAGCCCTTCAAGCTCGCAGGTAGGAGCGGCCCCGTGTATGTGTGTGTGTGTCCCCCCCCCCTCCCCACGACCCGACCGCCGCTCCCCACCCGGAGCGTGTCAGCGCGGAGGAAGAAAAGCAACGAGCATCCCCCCCCCCCCCCCCCCGCCGCCCCGCATCCCTGTCTGCGGATATTGGGGTGTCTAGACAAGGGGGGGGGGGTCGGCTGTGCTGGGGTCCCCCCACACCCCCCGAGGGGGCGGATAGGACGGGGCAGGGGGGGCCCGGCCGAGCGCCGGGAGCATCCCTCGTTCCCACCGGTGCGGGGCCACGCGTGTGCCCTGAACAATAGCGGGCCCGGCCCGGTGCCTTCCCCCAAAGTTCATCTCTGGGGTGGGGGCACGGAGCATGCTATTAAAAAAAAAATATATAAAAATAACAATGGGAATCGCTGGAGTTTGGGCGATGAAGAGCGGTAATTTTTTTTTTTTTTTTGAACGATTTAACCAACGGGAAGCGCTTTCCTTCCCTCGCCACCGGCCTGTGGCACCGCTATTGTTCAGCTATTAAACCACTCCGTCGCCCCAACATCCTTTTTTTTTTTTTTTTTTTTAATTAATCCTGGAGCAGCCCCCTTCCGCACCTCAACTAAATAAAAATTCTTCTTCATTTCCACACCTGGCGGCCAACGTTAGGAGAGTTGCGGCTAGGGCTGGAAATCCCCAACCTGGAGATGGATGTACTGGGAGAGGCTGCGAGCACCCCAGCCCCACGCCCGCTCCAGTTCGGGGGGTTTGTGGGAGATCCGGGGCCTCGGCACCCGGTGTGGGACCGGGCCGTGAGCTGCGGCCCACGCAGGTGCTCCGGGGGAGGGCAGGGGAAGGGAAAGAGGGGGGGGGGGGTAATTTATTATTTTTTTTTTTAAATGAAACCTTTGGTGGCTGGAGCAAATATTGGAACTTCTCTCTCTCTCTCTGCCAGCTGAGTGCCTGTGGAGAGCTTCCTTCAGGAATAAATGTTCTGTAAAGTACATTTTCGGAGGAGGCGAGGGCAGATCGGGTTCCTCCCCATTTTTAGCGCAGGTGTGTGTCTAATCCCGCTCTTTTACCAACGCTACCGAGCACAAAAGTTAAAAGGCTCCTGTGAATGGCAGGGAGGGGGGGAGAAGGCCTGTCTTCCAGGGAGCTGAGGTTATTTCTGCCTTTTCAGACTCGGGTGACCCGGACAAAGAAAGTCCTGGCTGTAAAAGAAGACGAACCCGCACCAATTTTACTGGCTGGCAGCTCGAGGAGCTGGAAAAGGCGTTTAATGAGAGTCATTACCCGGACGTGTTTATGCGAGAGGCTCTGGCTCTCAGGCTGGACTTGGTGGAGTCCAGAGTGCAGGTAAAAACCGTGTGTGTCCCCCGTCCCTCCTCTTCCTCCCCTGCCCTCTCCCTGCGCCGAGCGGTCCCCGGGGAGGCCCCGCAGGACCCGGCAGCCCGGACCCGCAGCCCCGCTCCGGGACGGGCCCTGCGCCCTCGGCCCGCAGCCCCGCTCCTCCCGGCCCTCTCCTTTTGTTTCCCTGCCTTGCACTGGTCCTTGCTGGTTTCTTTTCTTATTATTATTCCCTTTTTATTTATTTATTTTTTTTAATCTTGCAAATGACCCCCGGAGAGTGGCATCCTAGCCTGGCTTCCCTAAACCTTTTTCTTTTTTTTGGTAATATATTTTTCCACTGTAAACATTTTTCTTACATGAGCCAAGGGCGAAAAATTAGCATGCAAATACGAGGCTTAATCACGGGCCAGGGTACGCTGGAGAACGTCAATAAAGCTCGTAGGTGCATCGAGAGCGTGTGGAACTTGTAAAACTTGATTTTAACGAACTGCTCAGGCCCTCGGTCGTACTGGGTGGGAAGGGGAACCAGCTATTTGCTTCAACCGATCTCGAGAAAACGAAATGGGAATTGAATGCGGTGTGGATGCGGGGCTGGCTGTCGGACCCTCAGACGCTGTTCCAGGCCGCGGTGGCTGCGAACGGGCGGCGAGGCCGAGCCGGCTCCGCTGCTCCGCGACCGGCCGGGAGCCCACGGCCGTGCGGGGCGGCTCGGCTCGGCTCGCTGCGGCTTGGCGGTGGCTGCGTGTGCGGGGAATGCGTCCTCCAACCCAGCTCAGGCGGCGGGGACGGTCCCCTTCGGGCTGAGCTGACGCCGTTTGCCGCCGTTCCTCCATCAGCTTTGTCTCACCGTGTCTTTCCGAGCCGGTTCCCAGAGCATCCTCTCCGCCGTGCCCCCCCACCCCGGGGAGAGGGGGTCGGGAGGCTGCGGGGGTCTCTCCCGGGGATGGATGGGGCCTGGTCGGGGGTGGGGGAAGGAGATCGGATGGGGTCACCGAAATTCCCCGCGGTGCTTTCCGAGCCGCCGGGGTCGTGCCGCGGCACCGAACGCGGCCGCCGGCTCCGGTGGGGAACGGGCGCTGCCGGCAGCCCCGACGGGCCGAGGCCCCGCGGGCGCGGAGGGGACGCGGACGCCGGGGAAGCGCCGAAGCAGGCAGGAGCAGGGCCGGAGCAGAGAGAATTTAATTTAAAATTTTTTATATCCATATATATAAAAAAAAAACCCTAACCAAACCCCATTTTGGGGCTGATCCGACCCCTGTGCTCCGGCGCCCTGGACGGGCAGGAGGCCCAGACCCTCCTCCGCCCCCCCCCCCCCCCTTCGGCCCGCTTATTGTGCTGGGGTTTATTGCATTTTACGTGCTGCTGCGGAGGGATCGGGCCCGGGGCTCCGGCTGGTGCTTCTGCACCCCTTGCCCGCGGGGAAGAGCCGCGGGGGGGGCTCTGTTATCCCTTCCCCGCGGCGCCGGTGCGGGCAGGGTGCAGCGTGTGTGTGCGTGAGTGTGCACCCCCCTCCCCCTTGCCTTTTTTTTTTTCTTTTTTTTTCTTTTTTCTTTTTTTTTCTACCCTGTTAAAGAAGCGTGGATATCTCTTCCTGCCCCCTCCCTTGCTCTCCGGCTCGCAGACGCCAGGTCCTGTGGATGGGGGCTGCCGGCACCTCGAAGGGTGGACGGGGGAGGCCTGAGCTGCGCTTCTTCCTCCCTCCCCCCCCCCGCCCTGGCCACCGCGGGGGGCCGGTGCGCTGGGTGTTAATTGCTTCTCGTTGTTCGGTGTGTAGGTCTGGTTCCAAAACCGCCGGGCCAAATGGAGAAAGAAAGAGAACACGAAGAAGGGCCCGGGGCGGCCGGCTCACAACTCCCACCCCACGACGTGCAGCGGGGAGCCCATGGACCCCGAGGAGATCGCCCGCAAGGAGCTGGAGAAGATGGAGAAGAAGAAGCGCAAGCACGAGAAGAAGCTCCTCAAAAGCCAAAGCCGCCACCTGCACTCGCCCAGCGGCCTCTCCCTGCACAGCACGCCCAGCTCCGACAGCGACAGCGGCGGCGGGGGGGGCCTCTCGCCCGCCCCGCCCGAGGCCAAGCCCCGCGGGCAGCCCCCGCCGCCCCACCCGCCGCCCCCCGCCGCTCCCCCCTCCGAGCCGCCCCCCGGCGCCTGCGACCAGACGGCAGAGCCCTTCTACCCCAGCCAAAGAAGCGGGAGCGGGCGGCTCCAGCGCCCGCCCGACAAGGACTGCGCGGCCGCCCCGTCGGGGGACGGCAGCGGGGGCGCGGGGGGGCCCCGCGGCGCCGGCAGCTTCCACAAGCTCAACCCCTTCAGCGTGGAGAGCCTCCTCTCCGACTCGCCCCCCCGCCGCAAAGCCGCCCCGGATTTCCCCGGCCTCCCCCCCTGCGCCCCCCGCACCCTCATCGGCAAAGGACACTTCTTGCTCTACCCCATCACCCAGCCCCTGGGCTTCCTCGTCCCGCAGACCGCCCTCAAGGCCAGCCCGGGCCCCGAGGCCGGTCAGCCCCCCCGGGACTCCCCGCTGCCCGCCGCCAACCCCGGTCCGCCCGGCTGCGGCGCGGAGCCGGCGCCCGCCGGTGCCCAGCCCGGCCCCGGCTCCACGGACTCGGCGGCGGGGTCGGTGCCTCCCCCCCCCCGCGCCGGCCGGAGCTTCCCCCCGTTCCGCGGCCGCGCACGGTGACCCGGCGGCGGCCGCCCCCGCGGAGGGCGGCAGCTTCCCCCGGCCCAAATCGCCGGTCCGGGCGCGGGACGCCAGCACAGCCAGGGACAGATCGGACTGCGGCCCCGCCGACGGCGAGGAGGTGGACATGGACTGACCGGGCGGAAAAGAGAAGAAAAAAAATAAAAAAAAAAAAATTAAAGAACAAAAAATAGCCGAAATAAAACCACCCGAGAACGACACCGACACCCCCCCCACGCCCGTCACCCGTGAGAAACGGGGGGAAGCGCTTCCCCGCTCACCCCACGCACACCGTTCCCGCAGCCCGCGGGAGGCGGTGGGACCGCCGAGAGAGCGGCTCTTCCTCTCCTTAGAGTTTATCACAGGTCGATTCAGGTGATCAGTTAGAGCTTTTTGGTTTTTATATTTAAAGAAAGGAGAAAAAAAAAAAAAGAAAACGGGGTAAAAACAAAAAAAAAAAAAAGGAAAATTGTTTGTTAAGGCTTAGCAGCAGCTGGACTTTGTGGTGTGACAAACTGTACCGCGACAACAACGGAACTCCTCAAAACCCTTGTAAAATGCAAAAATGTCTAAGAATATTTATATATGTAAAATTTTTGATAAATAAAGGCTTTAAAACTCCCTGCCGCCTGGTCTGGCTGCGTGACTCTTCCCTCTCTTTTTTTATTCTCCCCCCCTTTTTTTTTTTCTTTAAGCCCTCTTTGTGTGTGTGCGCGTGTGTGTTTATTGCTTAACAAATTTATTCATTTATAGCCTCCCGGTGCCCACCCCTCCCATCCGAGGTTAGGAGCTGCAGGCTACGGGACCCGGCCAGCTCCTGCAGAGTTTTGATATGAAAGTAATTATTTTCCCGGTGGCTGCTGCGGGGATTCAGTTTCTTGCCCAAAGGGTTATTATACATTACCGATTTCTAGTGATATGAAATCACATAAACTTCCTACAATAATAGAATTAGCATGAAAGGCTGGGGTGTCAAATTGAAATTGGAAAATAATAGCCTCAGCAGCTGGGGGAGTGTGTGTGCATATTGGATCGGAGATGGGAATACGTGGGGCGGAATTTTCATGAGGTTTTTTCTCTTTGTCAGGCCTCTTGTAGCTG
>NC_044027.1:20179742-20337242 GCF_900496995.4 Aquila chrysaetos chrysaetos | reverse complement strand
CGATCGCTGCCGCAGGGCTCCAGCCAGCCTCCACAGCCTTGCGCTGGCGTTTCGGAGCAAAACTCACAACCACGCTGAATAAATCAACTGAGCTCCAGAAAGGAAGGAGGAATCTGGAAGCAAACTGCTGCCACAAGAGCAGTGTGTGAAATAAATGCTTCCAACAAACCTACCCAGACAAATTACAACTCCCCCCTGCCAAGACCTGCATGATCCAATACAGAAAAGCAACTTGGTTTCCTTTTCAGGAATCCACCAGCTTTGATGTTTTTCCAGATCATTAACATCAGTTTCCACTCTCTCTGCTGCCTCCAGAGATCTGGATTATAAACCAGCACGGAATGAGCACCAAATCTCACTCTATTTCCTAAGGACCACCCCCTCCTCCCACAGCCGCGCTGTGGATGGACCCCGGCTCGCCTTGTCCTTGCTGCCCCAGCTGGGCTCCCTGGGACCCTGGCCCCAGGGGACTCTCCTGCTACTTCAGAATGACCTCGTGCTGGGAAAGTTTGCCTGGGTGACCTAGCAGATCAAACTCTGGCTGGAACCTACGCTTGCAAACGTTTCCCTCTACAACTGCAGCCCGATCGTCCCACTTCAGGACGGCAACTGCTTCGACTGCTTTCCTGCCCCAAGTCACTACCTACGGCCCACCAGATACCACCACAAAACCATCCTGCTACCTGATCAGATCACAAAGTTTGTTCTGACCTTTCTATTAAGTGTCTTAAAGAGGTAAATAAATATAAACATTCATTTATTGTATTTAAATATGTAAAATACAACAATAAACAAACCTTTAAGTAAATATTTACATCTTTAAGGTAAATATTAAGGTAATAAATATCGGTGCACAATTCCAAAATAAACAAATTAGAGATGTGGAGAAAGCGCCACCTGAAGAGCTGCCCACAAAAACATCCTTCTTTATGGCGAGCTGGCAAACACACACCAGCCAACACCAAGTTGGCAGCTGGCCATGCTTCCCTCCCTTGGTGCTCGCTCAGTCCAGTTTCTCTGGGAAAAATACTTCACACAAGTAACCGTGTTGATAATGTATTTAAAGACAACCACAAAATAGTACTTTTAAGATAAAAAATATATGCAAAGGCATTGCTGCATCAAATAACTGCTTTGAAAATCCGCTGCTCCTAAGCAAATGAATGGCAAACATTGCAGCCTTGTTCACAATCACAAATGTTGCTTTATCAGTAGCTAAAGCCTGTGACGTGTTTCGGGATGTGACATCTAAGCTCCAACCCAGAGGACACGGCACTTTTCCTTTGAAAGAAAATGAAAACCTTCACCTTCAGTTCAGTATCAGCAAAACTGAAGAATGCTGGCATTTTCAGAAAACAGCAGCCATAACCATGGATAGTCTGAACGTAAAGAAAGGATTTAAGAAAAGCAAGAAGCGGTGTTTGAATGGCATACAGCTCCAGGCAGGAGCAGCGTGCAGTGCTGCGGGAAGACGGCACAAACGCTTCAGGCACAGGCTCTGCCGACAAGCACAGGGTGACGAGCTCTGCTGTCCCAGCTCAGGGCCGGGAACTCTGGCAGGCGCAGCTGTAATACAGGCTCTGCGCAGAGCCCTGACTGCTGCTCCACAGGCACCTTCTGCTGGATCTGTAACTGAACTGAGAACTCTTCAAATGGTATGAGATTCTTGAGCATATTGTAAAAAAACAATTCGGTTAACTTTTATACAGTACAAATAACATGTGGTTCTGGATCCTGTTTTATTTCTATGGATTAACACAACTTGAGGTATCGAACTTATGGATGGCATATCAGTATGTCAAGCTAACCAACTATTTCTTTAAGTACTTGCACAAATGTTTTAATTGTTTTGGGCTGACAGCTGGCAAGTATTATTTGAAAATACTATCAACAAACATACATCAAAGTATGTTCTGCTTTTGTTCTGTTGCTTTTTCAGCACAGTTTCTGTATTTAAGTGTTCAAAAAGTGAAACTCAGTCCTATCCAATGGTAACTCTGGTCATCTTACCTCCAGCTTTCCGCTAGAACAAAAATCCTTTGAGATAGGTTTATACGACTGAAGTCAGGTTTCTGGCTATGAGATGACAGCTGTAGCAGTATCTGGAAGTTCACACACTTTTTTCATGGACAAAATTGGTACAAAGAAGCTTGAATTACTTTGTGCACACATTGTGATGGGGCTGTGCAGAAGTATCTGACAGACTCCATGCAATGCGATTTCTGCCTTGACAGTCTCAGAACAGGTCAAGAGAAGGTACAAGTATTGACTGTCCTATATTCAAATTACATAAATTTGTATGCTACAACCAACAAACACATCTATCTGCAACATGATGCCGAAGATGGCTACAGTAAAATTTCAGGGCAAAAAACGACAACCGTGCTCAGCAACGTACAGGGTCACACACCAAAGCCAGCGATGGCTTTGCCCACGTGACTTTAGCAGAGAAAACCCACACTATGGGGAGGCACACAGTTTGGACCAGTTTGTGAGTTCCCAGAAACCAAAGCTGAGACTGTAAAAATCTCATTTTGCAAACTCAGTCACTAGTTTCCAAACGCAACATCCTGCCATGTGCTCTGCAAGGTGTGTTAAGCCTTTTTTCCATCCCTAATCCTTTTCCTGAGACGAGTCGGTTGAGTACGTCTCAAACTGGCAGGTCGAAGCGATTCTGAAAGTGAAATCAAAGGTTAGAGCTGCTGTGAGTGCGGGAGGCTCTGCCAGCTTCCACGGCAGAGCGCTGTCCCCCCTGCAGAGGAGGTCGTGCATGGCTGGCTGTGCAACCTCTCCGCTGCCCGCCTCGTCCCCAGGCAGGAGACAGCTTTCGCCTGTAATCAGAATCTGAAGGGGTCTTTCAATGGAAGATTTTGTAATTCGAAAGGTTTACGTTTCAGTGGCACTTAGCACAGCAGAAAACTTATGGGAGGCAAGATCCCCAAGAGGCATCAGCATACTGCTCTGAATATTAACTTCAGAGCGAGCTACAGTGGTATTAGAGCCCATCCAATTAGTGAGGCCTGCAAGAATATTTGCACTCCTAAATCTGTTTGTTTCTGAAAGGGTTAAAGCTTATTATTAGCATATAATTTACAGGTCCTTTCTCCCAGGGAAGAAATAATGCACAGTAAATGCCACATTCATTTTAATAATACATGTTACAGTCTGTGCCCAACATCTGCACAAAGGTAAAGCAGACAGATTTTTTTGACATGTCCCACTCTGCCATCCAAACACAGGCTTTTTGTTTCTTAAGTGACGGAAGGTTTAATCAAGAAAGCAGGCAATTCATCAATCGAAACAAGGCTGCTCACACCGCCCTGACAGCACACACATGGTTTTATACAGAAGAAACCCGGCCACCTGTCAGCAGCACCTTTTACATCAGGATATACAAATACACTAAGTGATCAATCCTCCAGCTCTTCCCATTCATTTCTTCGTTTTCTTATTATATTTTTCTTTATGCTAGATGTTGCCCTCATTCTCTGCAGGGATAGATGGCAGACAAGGCAAGCTATGGCTGTTTATACACTATCATAAAAATTTATATACCCTTAGAGTGACTTATTTGCCTTCTATTTGAGTACCATTATTATAAATAATTTTTCACTTCATTCAGGAATTTTCCCTGTACGTTATTATCTGTGGCTGACTGAGAGGGCTCCCTCTCTCCCTCACTGTCCTTGTGGCTCTGATAAGCCAAAGCAATATGCAGCCAGAAGATGCTGAAGTCTGAAATGAAGGCAGTATGTAGTCACAACAACATCTTAATTAAGCTGAAGGCCATGAAGAAAGACTACGCTGTGAAATACTGAGCAGTGTCTGTCGACAGGTCTGTCTGGAGCAAGGCATTCTTCTTCCAGCAGCTGCCCGTTCGAACATGCATATTAAACCTGTCAGCTCCTCAGCACCACGCTCCCAGCAGCACCCAGAGACCTTTTGCAGATCAGCTTCGAAGTAATTCTGCCTTTTGGTCTCAGGCACATGGCACAGGGTGGGACCACGGAGTCTGCCCGGCGTGGAAGATGATGCCAGCAGTGCAAGCATAAGCACAGACAGTAGTGCTGCGCTGCAGTGGCACGTGGCAGGCTCCTGCTGCGAGGTCTGGGCAATAGTTTCCTATATGCACCCTGTCAAAGACTGATTCGTTAGTTTACTGTGCAAAGAGGAGTCTCCTTAACTTTCTGGTCACCCAGTATTTCATTGGCAAGACTGGAAACAACAAAAGGCTGGTTAAAAACTGTAATTACTACTTTCAGGACCATTTTTTCCTTGACTCCAGCTTTGTGATAATAATTGCATTACATACCCCAAGGAGTAACATGACAGTTCCAGTAGGGATATGGCAATTTCTGCCAAAATGTATTTTGGGATACAGAGTAGGCTCGACAGCCAAAATTCATTTCACCTTCCATAAACAGGCTAAGCCCCAGTTGGAAGTGTTGTTTTCATTGACTACTGAGAAAATGTTGGGTGCCTACAGACAGAGAACCGAGACCACGCTGCGACTCTTAATTTCACCCTCCTTTACAGCCCTCCCTTCCTAAATACCCCATCCTGTCCCCACCACAAGAACTCAGACTGAAGTGATACCAAAATTGCAAGATAAGAGACTGTTCATAACAGCTTTTGTTTCCCTGCGCCAGCACCAGGAAACCTTCCATTTTGCTCAGAGCCAAGAGAGGGAGCCCGCAGGCTTGTCCACAAGCCCGGCCACCCCGGCGGGACTGGAGAGGACGCCTGCACCTGCCAGAGCCCCAGGTCACCGTGTCACCGGCCACGCCAGCCGCTCACCGCCACGGCCCGCACGTCTTCCACGTGCCCGCATCTCTCCTGGCGCCGTGGGCCCTGCAGCACACTGCAGCCAGGACCCCACCGCGGCAAACCACATCCCGGCAGAGCAATTAGGGATGACGGTGGAAGCGCGTTAATAAATTTCCCGTTGCCATGGCACTGCAGCAAGGCACTCGCACTGCAGCACAGATAAAACGGACTGGCTGCAAACTACACCGACGTAACAGGAAACTTCAGAATGGTTTCCACAGTGCATCTGGGGGCTAATCTACCTCGGCAATGTTTAAACACGCAAAGGGAATTGTCACAGCACCTCATCACAGCTGCTGAAAAGGCAGCAGCAGTCAGGAGTTATGCATGAAGATCCCTGCCAATGCACAGGATGTTTCATATGACAAGACCCTTGCTTCAGAAACAATTCACAGCTGCAATAGCCATTACAGCACATGTATGCACAACAACTTGTATAACAACGTGTCTGGAGGAGAATGTGCAGTTGGGGGGGGGGAGGCAGGGAAAAGAGAATTATATACTTTGACTGAAATGTGCTCATGCAAACGTGAAGGACTAATGCCATGCCCAGTTTTGCAGACCTGTTTTGTGCTTTGCCTATAATTATCTGGTATTCAGGTTCTTTACAAAATAGGTCATCTTTCCAGGTTGCACTGCAAGCAGAGGCAGTCCATGGGAAGTCCTAGAGCAGGGTTGTTCTCAGTAACGTTCATGCAGACGTGTTGCCTCGCTGTTTGTGCATTTGATGCTTTCTCAGGAGAGGAAGCACAGCTTTCCATCCTCCATGTAGGACTGTTTCTCATGTGAACACAAGAACACACCTTCCCTTACGTTTCTAAATCTATTAGGGCAGGAGAGTAACAAGAAAAACGAGTACTGACAAGAATTATGCAATTGTTATATTCCATCTATTTAGGAACCCGAAGCTGCAGTTTCAGTCAGAGATTACCTTTTAAATAACCCTTTGATTATGGTACATGAATTAATGCCATGTTCCCATGTTAGAATTGTCACTCACTATTAATAGCAAGAACCTGTGAATGGCACATTTTTGCCATCTTCTCTTCCCTGATTATGCAGAAGCACTACCTATTGTACAGACCACTGAATCCACTGCTGCTTTTGCTGGGTTTCCAAACTGTCCTGAAAGTCTCCTTCAGCCAGTTGAAGGGACTTTCATTAGGTTTTGACAGTCGAGTTTAAAGCCAGTATTTTTCTCCTCTTGCAAAAATGACATAACAGAGAGCAAACTGTGGCTAAGTGTGATTCTACCATGCTTATCACAATATTTGTTCAGGCGTAATATTACTCTGAAAAAAATAATTCTAAGGAAAACTCTCTTGGACGCCAGAACTACTCAGCTGAAGCACAGAATATGAGCCAGCCCCATAAGGGAAGAGGCAGGTGAAATGCACTGTTGTGCCACAGCTGCACCTAACATTTTTCTTTAGTTTGCAGAACCAAAAGTCCTGTTGCTGTGGTTCACGAATAGCTTCCAGGCCACACAGCTCTCAGCACATCCAAGAGTGACAGACTCGATGAGGTACAACTCTGTAAAGCATCCCTGCCTCTCACTCCCAGAGGCATTTCCTCCTGGGCCCCAAGAATCCAGCTACATTCCTTTTTAGGTCACTCCTCCTTCAGGACAGCAACCACTTAAAGGCAGGACTTCCTCCAGAGGAGCAGAGCTGTCAGGAACAGCTCACAGGGACCCGAGCTTTAAACCAAACCCACTGTGTGATCCTGAAGCACAGTAACAAGTACCTGTACCCGCATGGGTGAAGGAACGGGCTTGATCCTCACCACTCTATTTAAATACACATTTTCCCTGCAGACTAGTACTAGTTAAAAATAAAAACCAGCTAAATTATTCATTGGCAAGTTTTCTCCACATTGACATCTGGAAACTATCACTAACTCTAGCACTTGTATACTAGCCTGGAATAGTGAACGAGAAAGCTGCAGCTAGAGAGATCAAGCGTGCATGTACAAGGGCATGCTGCTTGAAAATAACGCAGAACCCCCTCATATCCTAATATCTTATTTCAAGTTTGCCCTAATACTGCCGAAAGAAATCTATGCAATGCCAGTATTCAGAATATAGAAATGGGAAAGGGTAAAGATCTCATCTGTTTTTAACGTGTATGTTGAGTACAGCAAAGAACAGCGCGTACAAAACTCATCCTTGCTAGCTAGGCAGGACAAAGCTTCCTGTGAAATGGGCAGAGATGTCGTCTCTTATGACTCACCTGTGACGATCATGAAAAAGATGAGGAGCAAAGTTTGTATCAGTGTTGCTTTCCATCAGAGCTCTCATCTAGCTCCTCTGCAGGCAGCAGCATCCCTCCCCGAGGGCTGCGAACTCCCCAGCGATCAGTAACGCTTGCCGCCAGTAACACCTGATATTTGTGTGCGCTGGCTTACCTGATATGGCATACAAATTTGAGTGCTGGTGCTCCAAGTCCAGGCGAGTGCTGTGACTTTTCCCTCGAAAGCTGGCAGGGAGTGTCAGCGAGATATGCCTATAGGAAGAGAGATGGGAAACGGAGATGATGTTACTACAGAGCAGAAGATACTGCTGCCGTCAGCCTTGCTCTTGCCTAATGATTCCAGTCAGGGTAAGCAGCAAACACCAATTTTGACACTGCTTGTAAAAGCCAGAGTGGGCCCCAAATACCAGGAGGAGACCGAGGTGGCGATTCAGCCATTACAACAAGGGTGGTTCAGCTGCTTTACCTGCTCCTCAGTCCAGCTGTGAGCAAGACTGTCTATGCCCTGGCACAAGCTTCCTCCACCCCGCTGAACACCAGACTCGGCCAACAACCAAAGTGCTACAGAGGCAGCCATCCACCCTCCAGCAGGACACGGCAGCTCCTCACAAACCAGCACCCAGGGACAGCCTGCACGGTGGCTGGCAAGCGTGGTTCCCCCTCTACAAATGCAAGTCTCAATATAAGGTATCAAGAGCGTGCCTGAACACCCTGCGGGACTCAACTGCGTTTCCTTCAAGGCAAAAGAGCTAACAGCAAGTGCTTTGGATTTATCCATGCCAAAAACTTCTGAGTATATTCATAAATAAGATCTTTGAAGCTCTCTTGATGACTAAGGCCTGCTCCAAACCTACCCAGAGCTGGCTGCACGCTCCCATGCTCCCTGAGGCAGGGGGTGATGCACACGCTGAGCTCCACTACACCAGCCCCTGAGAAAAGGGAAGCCAAACTTCACTCGTCACCTCTAGCCGCAGCAGTGCATGACGCCCTCCCTCCCAACAACACTCTGCCCAGCATTCCTGAAGCAGAGATATATTTTTACAGCTTCCATTAAACCTTCCTATAAATAGGAAAAAACAGAGCTCATGGAAGTGAAGTTGAAACTATTTTCAGCGGCTCAGAGCTTATTAAAAGGGAAACCCAGCACACAGCAAGCCTGGACACAAGCTAGAAGACGAGGTGGGTGACCTTCCCAGGAACACGTGGTGTGGGAGGGCAGGATGCGACACCCAGCAAGCCCTGCTCTCGTCAAGCCCTAGGGCTGGAGAGGGGGCTGCACATGAAGCTGCTGGAGCCTGCAGCTGCTCTGCACCAGCCTCTGGCACTAAGGATGGGCCCGACAGCCCTTCGGGCAGGGTGCAAACAGCCAGCACCAGCTCCCCCTGCCCAGTGGGACACAGCCCAGGAAAGCTGCCCGGGCACGGGAGCGCTGGGGCTTGGGAGAGCACAAGCAAGGCTGCTCACCATGGCGGACATGGCTCTGCCTCTGCCGTCACGCTGCACCCCCAGTCCACCCAGTGCAGCCGCCTGGCCAGCCATGGAGCTCCACTTAGAAGTCTGCCGTGAGAAAAGACTTTTTGCTAGTAACCATTATTGATAGCCCACAGATTTCTATGCTTTGATGAGAGATTCGGGCTTTTCCCTTTTAATTCAAATCTGTATTTTTCTAATGCTGATCCCAGGTCTGTGTGAATTTTTATAAAATGTTATCATTAATCTTCTGGACTGCATTGCCATACATAATGAAGATGCTCCCTCTTGATAGAGAGCCTTAGTGTAGCATAAGGCAGAAACAGCAGCTACCATTTCAGACAAGCAAGAGCTACTGGACACGGCAAGACCCTCGGCATCGCCCTCCTGCCAGAAAAACAAGGCGGCCTTTGTGTCCTTTCGCAAACACCCTATCTGCGAGAAAGAGCCCTGTGTATTCTCCAGCAGAGCATCAAATCCACATTCTTAGCTAGCAGGTTTTATCTGTTGAGCAAATCATCTGGAAATTATCTGCCTTTAAAAACAGGACACGTTTTGTGAAGAACTATGTATTTTTAGCCCTTGATGCAGCTGATGGTGAACAGCATGGATAAAATAAGAAAAAGCAAACATCAGTTTGAGTTTGCTTGTGCTTCCCAAAGCTATTTCTAACCAAAAAAAGATGGTGTGAAAATATTTTCGAATTTGGCTAACAGTTTGCCGTTTAAAACGCAATCCATATGAGACTCTCTGTGAGCAGAGGCAGGTTTGTCATGAACACACTTTAAAACAGAAGACCACTGCCTGTAGGCATTACACACTTTTCATTTGTTTTTTAATAGCAGTATCCAAAAATACTTTCAGAGGCACCAAAACAGCTAACAGAAAGACTTTTGAATTTCTCTTGCTTGTATGGAGGGCTGCTTTCTTCACCCCAAACAAAACAGCAGGAATTATTTTGCAAGTAAACAAAGCAGACCTACTTAAAAGGCCCAATTCTGAGCAGAGTATTTTAAAAATTTCTACCAGCTTCTGCTGCAGGAGAGGCTGGACCCTCTTCCCTCTGGACAGCCCTCTTCCACAACCCACCACCAAGCCAGCCGGACCACTGCAGGCTGCAAGGGAGGTGATAAGCATCCCTTCAGCCAGAGGACTGCAGAGACAGTCCCACAGCTGGCTCATAGCGGGCACTACGTAAGCACCACGAAGGAGCTGTCAGCTCCACGAACACATGCAGCAGCCTTCCACTAAAGCTGTGAATCCTTAGTTTGCAGAAGACTTTCTGAACCAAGTCCCTAGCCGCTACCAGTGTGCCTGGCAGCTCACGCAAGCACCAGGTTTCACGAGCGCCATATGCTGAAGAGGTACGCATGTTCCATGCGTGTAATTAAAATGAATCGCTTGCTGTCCGAGGGACTCTGACCACACACGGATGAATATGGCAGCAGAAGATGACGTATACAGATCTTGCTACCTAACTCTGCAGGGTATCCTGTTTGCTCTCCATTTCAGACGTATCAATGTTAAAAGACACATGGAGGTATTCCCTCGCGGCAGGGGAACTACAAAGGCTACGCGCGAGGGTGCACACCTTCAGACCTGCTCTCAGTGGGCAGGCGCTCCTGCAACCGCTCATGGGGCTCATCAGCTGAAAGTGCCAGTTCAGCTGCTGCCCACGCCGGCCTGCCAGCACCGGGGGGGCTTGAATGTGGGCTGTAACGAGGGCGTTTGGAAATGATGGCCTGCACCCCCCCCATGGCCACTTTCCATCTCTGAGGTAGGACAAGCAGGCATTTCATCACTCCCACCAAGCTGCACTGTGGGGAACCAGGTCTCTCCAAGGACAACATTTAGCTGCAAAACCACAAGACGGAGAGCAGTAACTGCTAGAAGGAGATCAGCTCTCCCCTTCCCCCTTCCCTTTTTTAAAAGCATGACATTGTAGGGAAAAATGGGAAACAAGGTCTAATTTATTATAAGTTAATGCAAACTTTGGCCAGGATCAATATAACTTATACCTACTAAGTTGATTGCATAATGCATTTTCCTTATGCATTGTGAAAGCCAAATCATTTTGCATTGCAGAAGACAAAAAAAAAAAAAAAAAAAAAAAAGAGGCTGCCATTGAAAAGCAAGAAAATCCCAATTACAAAGTCCCCAAGTTCCTAAACACATATCGTGAAAATATGTGCAGCTCTGCGGCATATGGCAAATCAATTACTAGTTTAAATTTTAAAACAAAAACATGGTAAATGTGTTGCAGAAATAATCAAGAACAACGGTTTGGTTTAGATTACAGCGGCCACTAGAGTTTTGAATACAATTAATCATCATTCCAGGCAATGGGAAGCCATATTGACACTTATTCCTAATTTGAATATTTAATTAGGGTGAAGTTCTTCATCAAATTATCACAGAACTGGGAGGAAAGCCTAAAAGATTTAAACAATTACTACTTTAACCCTTCACCAACTGCTCACCTGTGAGCACAAGAATCTTTTCCCCATTCTGCAAAGCAAGAACATGCTCAGGCAATACAGAAAGACAGTACTTAAAAGACATGACAAATACCCTGGGAAAGGTACACAGACATTTGGCATCCTGCAGGGCTCCTTCAGAGATTCCAGACTGACACAGGCTTCTGACTACCGACGCTCTTCGACCTTTATCAGAGCAAAGCTTTCAGGCCAGATCTCTATTGTAGCATTAAGTGTGTTCCTACTAGGGCTTCAGTGTTTTGTTTTGTTTTGTTGGTGGCTTGGTTTTGTTTGTTTGTTTGTTTTAAACTGAAGAGCCTGTCCAGAATTATCTGCCAGGTTCATGTGCTGAGGGATACCAAAGCTGCTGCCCACCAGCTGACCTGGTGCAGCCACCCGGTCCTGCCCGCCCCCGCACGGGAGGCTTCCCAGTCCCTGCCCTGCACCGGGAGCTCATGGGACAGGGATGGACCCCGGCGCTGCTTCGGACCCACTGCACCTCCCACCACATCATGGGCATCCTCCCTGTGCACAGCTCTGCCTCAGATCGCTCAAACATCCCTTTATGTGCTGTATTAATCCATATAAGAAAATCTCTTTTAATGAGGAGTGATATAGTTATGAACTCTCTAGAGCCATAATTAGAGCAAACTAATTGAAGTTGTGTTTTGACACACTTTCCAAATTCACGGGTACTGCATGACATATTCACAACACTACTGCTGCACAGCCATGGTGACAGCAAAATCATTAGGCTAATAACGCTTATTTGCATTCTTATCATGCCAGCAGCATGCCGTTAAATACTGCTTCAACCAGTGCTCGTTTACTCTGAAAGTTTCCACTGAAAGATATTAACAGTAATTATTAGTACTTTAGTGGAATCTCTAATGTTAAGGAATGGCAACTCACATTAACTATCCCCATGCCAATTATTTTCCTTTTGAACTGTCACAAAAAGTAGCTTTCTTCCTCCCCACCAAATGAAAGCAACAAGGTGGATTTGGTGCTGCCAGGAAGGATGGACAGATGCCTGCCCCAGCAAGGCCAGCCATTGGGGCTCCAGCCCACCCTCTCCAACGCTGAAGTCAAAACCACACTGTTCCAGAACGGCTTAAATGCAAAAAATATTCTTCCCCAGCATACGATAATTTCCAGGCAATTTAGGGTGAAACAACTGCAACAGCACAGTTCAGGACAGGGTAGATTTAATTACTCTCTTAAGTTTTTTCTTTTGGTCATTAAATCTATGGAACAAGTTTACATACAACAGCAACAGAAGAAGCACACGATGAGAGAGATCCTTCGCATGCTAGCAAAGGCGGTTTGAGGTCTGCACACATCATGGCCATTTTTTGAATGTTTTTGGAGAGAAACTTGCATAAAACAGGCCCAGGAATGCCTGACAGTTCCAAATCAGTTATTAATAACTGTCTGCAGGAAGGTGATGAACTGCTTTTGAAGTTAGAGGGCAAGTACTCATAAAAAGTAACAGAGGATCATAAGGGAAATGCCAGATATCAAAGGATGCTTCATAATTCATATAAAAATATCAACAACGCACAGCAAAAGAACAACTGTAAGTTTTTGCTTTCCAACTGGATTGGATAAGTGTGGTAGAGAAATCAGGCAAAACTTTAAGAACTGCCCCATGTTATCAAATATATTAGAAACCATACTGCATGCTGCAGACTGGAATTGTCCTGTTCTTTGATGTACCACTGTCATGACTGCAATTTATTTTAAATGAACTTAAGAACAGTGCCGCAAAAACTGCAGTCTCATAGGAATACCTTCAAATAAAAAGAATTGTATCTTCCATATTCAGTGGATTATGCAAATATCCTGCTTCATGAAAAACTGAGGACAGAACAATTAAATTCCAAGCTGTAGAAGGCTGAAAACACACCTACAAGAAGTTAATATCAGGCTGTAGCTCTCAAGAAATGTAATCCAACTTGAAAGCTTTGCCTATGGAGGGAGGAAAAAGCCCATTTCTAAGAAATGAGCTGTTGGAGTTTCACTGACAGACATCAGAGGATCTCTCAGCAACTGCTCACTCTACCAGAATGCATTTTCCAAACTGCAGCTTACAGACAATGCCATAGCAGATACCTATGGCTCCAGTGGTGTCTAGAATCCCATCTACAGTATTTATTCACAGTCCTTAACTTTTACTGTGCTCAGGCATTGCGATGCCAGAACACCTACCTCATACTCCAAAGAACTGCAATGAAAAACAAAACTGTGAGGCAAGAATCACCTCGGGTAATGGACTTCATTCCAGACAATCTATTCTAATCGTGTAAACCAAATATTTAAATACTTTCTAAAACCTTCCTGACCCTTTCCCTAAAACAAGCAACATATGGGCTTTGCAAGCATTTCATCTCATTCCAAGCTACTAAAATATCCTGTTTCCCAAAAATCAATGAGAGCTGGCGGTGCCAGATTCAGATTTTATAAAAGCCCAAATGCATGAGAGAATGAAAAAGGGAGTGAGTGATTCTTTCCACTTTTAGATTTACCCATTTAATTTTCCCAGCTGCAGAAAGGGAAAAATGTCTGTCTGCAGCATGCGTAATGAATGCACTACGTACAGCATGCCTCTACGTATCCCCCTCCCAAAACAACCACGCCTCGAAGACAGGGGAAAACGCTGTTGCGCTATTCTGTCAAAACTAAAGCAATCACCAGCTGAACAGAACAAACCCCGATGATGCTAACAAGGGAGCATGATCTACTGCAGACCAGCAAACCAAAATGTAAGGCTTAATGCAGAATGAAGCTCCTGCAGTTTCCTCTATACAGGGATTAATTTAGATCAGAGGATTTAAGTAACCAGGATAGAACAGCTGCCAAACAATAGAAAAACCCCAACAAGTTTAATTTACACTGCTTGAAAGTCTGAGCTGTAGCCCATTAAATTGTTATAGGCAGAGGACTGCATCAAAGAACTAAGACCTCATACTGTAAGCATGAAGTGCTTATGAAGTGGTTGTCTTAGATGAGCAGTGCAGTGTCTCTGGAGGCTGCAGCGGGAAGAGCACAGCTTTCCACATCCTTCACTAGCTACTCTCCAGAGTCAGGAGTTTTCAGATAATGAAGCAGTAGGGAAAAATTGCCAAACAGCAGAAATACTCCAAAAAGATAAATTACACACAGTGTGAGCTTCCTCGGTTAGGATTTTAAATTCTGTCAAATTAATCAGCACAACAAAGCCCAGGCGTGCACGTCCGACAAGAAGCATCTCTCCGAAGCAAGCCCCTTGCCCAGGCTGGGTGCAGAGAGGGGCTGCCGCCCAGGCAGACCCCGCAGCACCGGGGTGCTGCAGGCACAGCCCAGCCGGCAGGGAGCAGCGCCTCCCCTGCAAAACCTGTTAAACAAATATTCCACATAAAGACTCATTTGGGAAGAGCACGTTGTCAGCACTTTGCCAGTAATAAATAATGACAGTCCAAACACTTTACTAAAAGCAATAAACTCAAGAAGTGTTTTGGAAAATGGTGAAAGTGATTGATTTAAAGAAGGAAATATCTGAACACAACCACATGCACTTCAGGGTGAAAGCACAGATTACAAATCAACAGTGGCAGAGATCATATTAAATAGCAGACAACACAGAAGTTTTAGGGAAAAAACGCTCAATTCCCCCGCAGGGCTTATTTAACAACTGAGTATATAGCTTCTTTGAATGAATACTTTGGTTTGTACTTAATGACCCTATGCTATACCCTAAAGAAAACATGCCTCCAGGAATATTACTATACCAGGAACAGGGCTCTATAAAGAAAAATGACTCTAAGGAGATCGAAGCCTCTTCACTCAGAGCACTCCCCAAATTTTTCAATGCATCCTCAAAATCAGCTAAATCAATCAGACTTCTAACTACACTTAATGTCTCTTTCTCAGCTGCTGCAAAGGATTCTTGTGCCTGGAAACCACTCATATTGTTTAAACATTTTTTCCTAATCATCATTTTCTACCACTAAAACATACTGGACTGTGACCAATTTTTGCACGTCTTCATCCAGCTGAGTTGGATGCAAGCCATACGGTCAGTGCAGTTTCATAACAAATTCCTTATGGGAAACAGACTCTGGATAAATGTATGCCAGCACCCTTTACCCACTCAAACCAACCATCGTGTTCAGATTTGCACAGCATACACGCATCACGGACATGTCATCCTTAAATTTTGCTTCTTACCATACCCACTGGAAAGGGTCTATGGAAAGACTTCCTCCAAGCTTCAACTTATTGTTTCAATTTCATTGTTTTTTTTATCCATAGCTACTGTGATGTGAACCCAGCCCTTGTACCATCCTTGGCCTGTTGTAGGGTACAAAATTTAAGAACTAGCAATATTGTACTGTATTTCACAATACAAGGGATTTGAGCATTCAAGCCAAATATGTTTTATTAGTTGTAAATCAGAAGGTAGTTTTATTTTAGAGCTCTTTTGATGAAACATATTAGAAAATGCAACTCCATCAAGAAGGAAGCATTTTGTAGAAAAGATCACTGTCAGAGATCCCACTGGCAACATTTCTCAGAGCAGTTTCCAGCCAAACCAGAAACACCCATCCCAAAGTACTCCTTATTTGGTGGCATTTGGTTCAGATGAGGAACTTTAAGGTAGACACCCCCCGCACCCCCCACTCGATGTGAAAGCATCGTGGCCATCAGGCTACCAGTGGTATCTGCCTCTAGTCCACAGCAGCTTTCTGAAGTCTTGGCTTTGTTCTGCCCAGAGCAGAAAAGCACTGAAACCCTGGAACCTTCTCCTCGACACACTCTCCATAAAATCTATTTAAATGTCTTAATTTTTTCTTTAAGTAGCAACAATATTATGTAGAAATAGCTATCTTAAAAAACAGGAAAGGTAAAAGGGTCCCCACTTCCCTTCAATTAACCCACTGCACAAGAGTAAGACTGGCTTATCATCAGACCGAGTTCAGGTCTCCACCACACAGGCTTGTTGGTGCTGCTTTATTAGCTGCCACCTATTGCACATCATCAGCCTCCAGCAGAAAGCCACACACTGATCACTTTCCAAGCTTACACGACAAAGTTCAAACACCATTAATAAATCAATTTGAAAAATCAGACTTCTCTGCCTAGAAAGGAAATTCTTAGGTTTCTTAACATTAAGCTCCACTGGGAGCAGAGGAACAGGAGCAAATCATTTCCCTTTTCTAAGGAGGGGTAACTTAACTATTTAAAAGGTAATCGGGAGCACGGGAGGAAAATTTACACATTCTGGTCTTATTTCAGGGGTTTAAGTAGGGCAATTGTTATCATCTTATCAAAACCAGAGCAGCACTTCCCTGGTGCAATACTCCTGCCAGATCAGAATTTCAAGACCTGAGCACTTGGTGGCACAGACCGACTGTGCTCAGAGCATCAAGAGGGCACACAGGGAGGGACGGCTGCCAGCCACACTGCAGACCCACAGCTGCGAGGGGTGTGAGCTGCAGCACAAATGAGCTGTTTCTGTAGCTTATTAGCCATGCGGATCAGGCAGGAGTTACAAGTGCAGCAGACGTATGCTGGGGCCCCAGGTCTGGCACGATGCGCAGCCCCTCTCTGCAGAAGCCTGGACCCCTGGGGAGGAGGCAGGCAGCAGGGAGAGGTGCAGATGCTGGTCTGTCTCTGGGCTTGGCTCCTGGACTGGGGCTGAGTCCCCAGAGGCAGAGTCCAGAGGGATTGCCACCTCCCCCGGGACAGACCAGCATGGGGCCCTGTGGCCACGCTGGAGCTGCTGTAGGGGCCCGCACCCCGCCTGCAGCCCCCTCCAGCCAGGGCGGTACGGAGCACCCGCTGTCTTTTCCAGCGGGGCCCCACCTCCAGCACCAGCAGCCTGGTCCCTTGCCGCCCACGGTGGGCATTTTGTGATGCCCAGCTGGACACAGATCCCCTGCGCCTGGGGAGGCTTTGCCCGGCTCCCCCTGACCGCGGCAGGCTGCGGTGCTCTGGCTCACCCCACGCTCAGTGCCCATGGCCTCTTGGGCCAGCCCAGCCACTTCACCTTGCTAACCAGGAGAAAACTGTGTCCCTTCCATCTGGCTAGTTTGTGCGGGCTTCGGCCGTCCCCGCTGCTGTGTGCGCAGTAGCAGGTGGCCGCACCACACCAGTGGCGTGCCACTCCCGAGGAAGCGGCCACCCCTCTCCTGATCCTCTCTCCGTCTGGCTTTACAAACCCGTGCCTCCTTCTCCCAGCACCCATGACGGCTCGCACCTGGCTGCACCAGGAGCCCCACGTGCGAGAAACCCGACTGAGCCGCTCGGCGTTCCCGACTGCCACCCCACCAGGACAGCAACTCCCTCCCGACGCGCAGTGCTCCCGCACCGCTGGCCTCTCCTGGCCAGGCCAGGCGTGCTGCCAGCTCTGCCACCCTTCCTGGTCACCAGGCACGCTTGGAGGTGCGGCACGCAGGGCCAACACTGTTTTGTTCACCCGTGTGCCTTTCTGGTTGGTCCATAGCACGAGCGACCGACTCGTGGCTCTGCCCCCTGGATGGCAGCCGGGACCGTGAGCCCCACAGAGACCTGCAGCTCGGGCTGAACCCCCGACCCAGGACTGGCCTGCCCTCTCCCCTGCCCTCCCTTTGTGGTTCTCAATTAGGACAGCCACGGAGACATGCCAGAGGCATTCCAGGAAGGCAGCTGGAGGGGTTCTGCCCTTCTGAACCTGAACACCGAGCGCACAGCCACGTTAACGCATGATACGAATACAAGTGGATTGCAGCAAGATCTTCCTTCTCCCTGGTAAGCCATTAACCTTTCAGATGACAGCCTTGCAAACTAAATGACTGAACGATTCCCAGGGTCAGCACGAATCTACATTTTCAAAACCTGACATCAACAAGTAAAAGTTGTGACTGAATCCCGGTCTCTCCGAGAGGAAGATTAAACGCCTATGACACATCTTCTGCAATCAGAGTGCTCCATTTCCCAAAGTATCCGTCACAGATTGATAACATCCACGCAAAAAGTTAAGTGCAATTATGTCTGTCACTGTAAAACACACTTCAGCAGCACTGACTGACATCTTGCTTGCAGCTGACAAATTGTGAGAGGGCTGTTTGAATGACGGTGGTAGAGACTCCCACAGCACCTCGGGAAGGGATATGAAACGTACTCCGAAACCACAGAAGCCACACGGGCTCACAAAGCACTGCAGCTGTGATGGGAGCTATCACGTAGGCAACCACAAGGCAAAATGGTTTGAGGTTGGCTCTGTGCATTCACAGAAGTCAGGGACTTGCTCCCAAAAGGCTAGAACTAGACTTGCAAAGAGGAGAACATCACACACAAATCCTGCTCTAGCCTACTCCAACAGAGCTTGAGGCATGGAGGGGCTGAGCCCCAAGACACTGCTCAAGTGCTCGTGACGTGTACTCTTCTCCAAGTCCTCAGCCCATGCACTGGCAATCACCGATCCACAGGCTAGGTGAAGCCAAAGTGTGCAAAGGGCCAGGTGAGTTACCTGTTAGTAGCACCTCTTTTGGGGGACAATTACCTTCTTGTTCCACAAAGCAATGTCACCATGCAGCACCAGAGAGTGCAAGACTTGAACACAGAGCAGAGGTACTCAAGAAAGTTACATTAAACTCCCACTGGTGACTCGAGTCAACAAAAGCAGTTCTTTAGTAGCAGCCTTCTAGGATGGGAAACTGAAAGTGCATTTCTCCAGGCTGCCATTAGTGCCAAGAAGCTGTCGCAGAATTTGGAGAGAAAAGACAGTAAAGCAGCTTGATGCCTTGCACAATGGCACGGTTGTGCTCCACAGCACAGCATGCCATCCTCACTGGGATGTGCGAGGGCTGCCGTTAGAGACCATTAAGCCAGATGCCTGCAGTAGGAAACACCAAGGAGAAGAAATGGCTGAAAAATAACATATGCAGTCCAGCACGAATATCAAACAAAGCCTCCCCTTGTGCAGTTCTGACTGCGAGCCATAACCCCACAACACAAGCAACGGAAGCAGCATTGCTGACGTGCAGCAAGCTGTGGAGGTCAAACCTCTGACACATGACAAAACTCTGATGTGCCGCCATCCACTGTCATCAGGAACTTACATCATGGATCAGAAGAGGAAACATGGCTGGTGCAGAAATAAACATCTCCCACAGTGTAAAGTCCTTTCATTTAAGAAGGTTTTGCTGTGCAGAAGCTCATTCGTATGTTTTCCTTGTTTAGTTTATATCCAGTTTTAGCAATTGTTCTGAAGCAGCCAAGCATACCCTCTTGATTTAAAATTATTTTATAATGCTAGCCAGCAACTGAAGAGAATAGCTTAAATATCTGACCAGCCTAACGGCAGAATCTCCACAGTGCTCTCTGGCACTGCTCACCAATTTTCTCTTAGCACTCACCACAGCAGCAGAATAACTCACTCCTGTTCCTGTCAGGATATATCCACATGGAATAAAATGGCAAACTGGTTACCAGTGTAATCTCATCTCTCTATGGTGACGTAAAAATAAGAGGTTACTTGTGACGACAATCTTCCACAAACATTAAGTGTTGAGTAACTTACCACATTGCTGATAAAGTATTAGAAAAGGCTTTCAAGTAGTATGTGTTCCCCATAATAATGAAATATTTGCAGGATGCACCTTTATATACATTTCTATTTCTTAAAAAATATATTGGATAATAAATAATCAGAGTAAAAAAACAGACATGAAAGATGCTTTGAATGATCAGGCTGGTGGCGTAAAAGTTACCTGTAAATCACGCACAGGGCATGAGAGTGGAGCTGGCTACAGACAGGTGGTTTTTACTAGGAGGCATTAATGTAACATTCAATTATTCCACTGCATACTGGCTGTTTTAACTCAGCCAAATTAGAATACATTTTATATTGACTATTTTGACATTTGCTTTATTTGGCAAGTAAAACAAAACTGATCCAATTTCCTTGCAGCCATTGTAAACCATAAACTGTACAACAAGAGGTTATAAAATATATAAGCCTTGTAAACACTTCTTTTCAGACTGTCGCTGATGCTCTGAGCTCTAATTTTGGCCCTGTTCCCAATGGCTCTGACACTGCTCTGCAGCCTTCCCTGCTCAGCCATAAAGTGACCCTTCCACACTTAGTGATTAAGGACCGCCATTGACATTCTCTTGCTATGATAATTTTTTCTCTTTATTGTGGAAATCTGCCCAGGCAGGAATTTCTTGCAGACAGAAAATGAAGATCTGTGCTCTAAAATCAAGACATCTTTTTCTCTGATCTCGCATGGCTTGTGCTAGCATGTAGCTTATGTCCAGTGGAGCTTCAAAACAACATATCAGCTCCCAGTGGGACAGGCCGAAATCTCCAGAAGACTGCTGGCTTTTCATCTCTTTTGCTTCCATTTCTGTCTGAGAAGCAAGACGGCGTCTCTGCCTGCAGCACACCTGACAGTACAGGACAGCAAGCAGCGTGCCATGGCACAGCAGGCAACTGAGCAAAACTCTCAGTGAAAGAAACACCCAAATGCTTTGGAGAGCTCAAAAAGCTACTGCAAGACAGTAGATTTAAGTCTGGGTCATGGGTGAAGGCTCAGATGTACACACCTGCCTTAAAGATACCCGATAGCTTTTTCGGGAACAGTTTACAGCAGGTTAAAAGCATCATTCTCTGAAATGACCTGTACATCAAGACTTTGAAGGACATGAGTATTTTCCACCCATACAATACAATGACCTTTGTGTACAAACTGATCCCCCTGGAATTCCCCTCCACTGCCTCCTTTGAAATTCTAGCTCTCAACAGTTATTGCAATACTGTAAATGTATCTGCAGTATACCAAATGCCTAGTGCAAAAATACGCGTTTCCTTAATTAAGCAAAAGCCCAAAGGGACCCATAGAGAATGTGCTGTCCCCTGACAATAGCCCTGCCTGGAGTTCAGTTGATGAGCCTCATCAGTAGGAGCCCATCTCGCACTGGATGCTGTGCTTTCATAGCAAATGCCAGGAGTATAAAGCACTCAGTTTAACCTCTGTCTGGGTTGGTTTGTTGCTTAACAACACTTTGTTTTGTCTAGAGAAATCCAGCAAGTAAGCTGTCAATACAGTACTACTGTTATATGCAAGTATACACACAAGTGCATACATTTATACACACCCACAAATTTTGTCTATAACACAGGGAAAACAACCTGGACAGACACTATGCCAGCATCTGCCCAGAAGTGCTGCTCCTGTCAGTCACTGCAGGATGAGTAGCCTGCTCTGCATGCTCGATGTCACCTGCAAGACTGGAGCACAGTAGTCAGGTCCAAGAAAGGCAAAAACAGGGCCAGTACTTCAAACCATGAGGGGACTGATTCTGGAGAATGAGCAAAACTTGTCTCCCTATGCATTAAAATCTGTATGAACGCTTCTCCCTCCCTTTGGTCAAGGAGGGAAATTGGCTTGGCTACAGTTCTGGCCCACCCTCCAGGGGTGACCCATGCATACTTGTTGAAAACTACAACACTCTGCACAGTTTAAAGCGAAGAAAAGGTGTAGTTTGCTGTTTCCCTTCCTCTGCGGGCTGCTTCTTTCTTCTGACACCTATATGTCTTTATACAACAACAGCCAAAGGAACTTCCAGTAGGCAAATACTTGAAAGAAGGACACATTCCCTCATTATCAGATCATGCCACAACCATTTGTACTGATGTGGCACCCTGGTCTTGATTCCCCCAGGCAAGGTTAGTAACAATGCAAATACACCATGCAGCATCAAGCAGAAGGGGCTGGAAAGCAGAAAACTTACCTTGGCAGGTTAGGAGCTGGTGTTGAAGATGGTACTTGGGAAGGGGGAGTCGCAGGCTGTGAAGATTCATGGTTGCGTGGAACTCTGCCCATCCGGTACCAAATGCCCATGTTGTTCAACTCCCTGTGTCATCAACACAGAAGACATTAATGCTACAAGCAAATGCTGCACACGTGCCCAAGTAGCAAGCACTGACGTGTTTCACAAACACCTTGGTTAGTGAGGACCAGTAGGGGTTAGTTAATTCCTACATCAAACTCAGTAACACCCGTAGTTATGTAGATTCTTCTGATGACAGGCTTCAGCTCTTGCAAACTGCTACTTAGTAATTAGAGGAAAACAGGGTGCTTAGCCTTGGTACAACTGAATTTATGACAACAGCTTCCGGAGTGAGGGGTACTTACCCTATGAATGTGTACTGAGGAGGGGCTTGTTTAGATCTACCCAAGATTCGGATGTCACAGATTGCTGCCTCTGTAGAATCTCGAGGGATGAATTTAATGCATAGCCTCTTCTTTCTGAAAGCTATTTCTTCTGCAAAAACAACCCAGGACACAGGGTGGTTTTTATGCAAGATTAGGGCATAAATGTTATTTATTGTCTCTCCAGATATTAGGCAGATAATTATGGCAGGAACTGGAGCCAAAGAACAGATATATGTCAGCAAACCAGACAGTGCAGTGCCATTCAGTGACTGGAGAAATTTTCTATCAGGAGCTCTCTGTACACTGTGTGAGATTTGTTATTAGGCACTGCGATAAACCAGTACTCCCTACTACCCTCTGCAGAGAAGATAAGACATCATGTATGCCACAGAATACTGCACCACAGAACAGAAATGGCAGGTGATTTTTCCACTTCCACATACTTCTCACATTCGCTTTCTCTTTCCAAGGTAATGTTTGCCTTACCAGCCTAGACAGTAATATCTAAACATTCTTCCCACAAGCATTGCCTCTAGGAACATACCTGGAAGCTCTGACACAACCAGTCAGTTTATTCTGCCAAGTGCTTCCAAACAGCCAACCAAACCAAGAGAAGGAGCAGGCAGAGAAACAGACTGCCAGAGTGGCTAACGGTAAAAGCTGTCTGCCCAAATCTCATGCATCCTAAGTGTTAATGACCTCTCCTGACTCAGTCAGCAAGCACTGAAATGATATTCCCACCGTGTTTGCCCTGGTATCTTTGTAGGGATAAACCAGATTTACAAAGCAGGAATTGCTAGGACCTCCTACAGGGCAACTGTGCTGCACTGACCTGTGTTCAGAGGGTGGAAGAATGTACTGCATGGCCCCTTCCTGCTATGCACCACAAAGCAATTTCACTTGTTTCCATGTTATCCATCAAGAAAAACTCAAGCCCATCAGAGTTAAGGCTTATCTGTATAATGAATTCATGTATATGCACACTGTCTGTCTGCATGCAGATACAATCCACATCCAGCTATGGGTCAGGCGCATGACAACGGGTGGCACTGGCACACAGATACAGATTTGCGGTGCTTGGAAACCATTGCTCTATTTCACCCTGAAGAGTCTGCAAGAGTCTCAATGTGAGCAAGGTGAGGTTTCTATTTGTGAATGCAGGCACTTGAAAGACATGACAGAAGTCTGTGGATAAACTGAAAATCTGAAGTGCAGACACTGAATGAAAATCTGGAAACAACCAGCAACTACAAGCAAGTGCCTGCAAAATAAAAACCCTTCAGTTTAATATGAATAAATATCCTCCAGCTTAAAAATATGCTCTTACTTCAACAGATGGCAAGCAGCCTAGTCTCTATAGGCTCCTCCTGTTTCGTAATCCGCACCTTGGAGAAAGCAATCCATCCCGGCCTCTGAAACTTGCTGTCGCACCAGCACTAATAAATGTACAGTGTGAGGTGTGTCACAATACAGCATCTGTGCATGCAGCTTTGCAGTTACAGTGCTGCTTTTTAGAGATGTTAAATACCTGTATCCCTGACGACTAGTCTTCTCCTGCTTTGGAAAACTAGGGCTTTTACTTGAAGTGCCTAAAACTGATTTTAAGAGGCCAGGATTTAAGGCTTCCACATCTGAAAATTTTCTCAGAACCTAGTAAGGAGTACTATATTTATTTACTACAAGTCAACTGTCACTTAGAGACGAGCACAGAAACACATATAACCACAAAATTAACTCTAAACAAAATCAGTGCCTCTTGTTTGACTTTCACAGTAAGTACAAAGCTATTTGCTTTTGTCTTTGGTTTCTTTCACACTTGGTTAGAGTCTGCAGTCTGTAGCAAACTTGGTTTAGGAGCTGGATTCCTTAATTACACATGCTTAACCAGAGTTAATTTTAAGTAAACATATTATAAACAGTCAATTGAAATGTGTTCGTTCATGCTAATGGAAGCAGGGATATGCACGACTTCATTAATACAGACAGTGCTTCTGCTTTAAAGATTGTATGGGTCACAATCCAATGCATTTTTAAATTAATTAACAAGTCCCCCTCCACCTTTCCACCAGAACTTTGACAAAAATTACAGTAGCACACAGTAAGCGTCCAGCACTCCCAAGGGCGAGCAGGATAAGCCAATGACTCTCCCCCGTGCCACATGTGCCCAGGAATTCTCCAGGGAAAGGGGATGATGCAGGGGAATGGAAATGGGCTGCAGAGCCTTTCACTTCTAGGTCATGGGTTCAAATTAGAACCAGGTTGGTAGTGACTGAAAAACCATCCTCATCTGCTGCAGACCGGCATGAATTATTCCCTGCAAAGCAGGCTCATATAACTCGCTTCTACTCATAACTAGGCTGGATTTCATTACGGACAAGCGCTGGTACCAGCCCTGCTCTTGAGCAGTAGCTGTACGCTCAGCACCAGCACATGGTGTACTGCAGCCCTTCCACACTCAGGTCCCATGGGGCTCGTCCCCAGCCTCCTCCGCACTGCAAGCCCAAAGCACTTGATACCTGCTGCAGAGCAGAGTGCTGTGACCAGCCATGGCTCCAGCTGCTGCTGCCATGAGTCTCGGGGGATCCGAATACACTCTTTGGGAACTGCTGGCTTAAATGTTGCAGCAAAGCTATTTCTGCCTTGCAGAAATGAGGATGGTATTTTCCCTGGACATTCCGCTTGTGCCTTCTCTCAGCAAGTGTAAACACACCCTACCATCCTCAGCACTACCTGTCAGGACATGGGCCTTCGTTTGTTCATGGTGGGAGGTGTAAAGCCAGCATACACAAACCCAGCACCACAAGCACACGCCCCTCCTTTTGGCATCCATTTGTGAACATCCCTCAGCACAGCAGATCTGCTCCCACTAGGCCTAGCCCACCCTTGCGAAATGAAAGAATAAACTATTCCTTCCTGCCCCAGAGCTGTGCTGCTCTAGCAGGCAAGCTGGTGACAGTCAGGCAGCAGTATTAAAAAGCCTGAAGAGTACTGGAAAACCAAAGACTGTTTCATTGCAGTCCAGAATTGCCCCCAAACATGCACGTGTAACCCCAGAGAGCAGCAGTGCTGAGAGCGTCCCTCTGCCTGGAACACAGCTCTCCACCACCTGACTGCAGTGGCTGCTCCCAAGGCACAGAACTGAAGAACAGATGCCAACTTACGTGTATCGATAGTCTCCTGGATGGGGATGAAACCCACAGGTAAAGTGTCCTTGATATCAATGAGCTTCATATCAACCAAAACGTTGCCTAAATGACTCTTTGGAGAGAGAAAAGAAACAGTTGACTATGACAATGTCACCAAATTCAAACCCAGCTTTTCTCACCTGCTGAACCCCAAGGCACCTTGTCATTGTATCTGACCACCAACTTTAAAAATGGTAAGGAGGTACCAAGCCAACGCTTGCAACTGTCCCCGCTGCAGGAACTACATGATGATTGACTAGGAGATACTGGACAACTTTCAGCATTTACAGATTCTTAAACCTCATCCACTGCCATACTTCTGGATCCTTGGAAGCACAACTAAATTCTTCCCTTTGGAAACACGGCAGTTCAAAGTATTACCTCCACCAACTCATCCACTAAGCAGGTCACCTTAGTTATCACAAACTCTACATCTACAATAGCAACAAGACATTTCTGTGACAGTAACAGCAGAAAGCATTACGGGAAGATGGTTCACGCAGACAGAGCCAAAGTTATAACATGCATTAGCTAATTAGTACTGAATAGACATGGTTCTAGCTCCAAACACAGGCACACTCCAGAAGAGCAGGCCATTTGGAACGAAGAACTTCATTTGGAGTCCATATGAATTCTGAACTGATGCCTTGTCCTATTAATCAAGGCTTGAAGAGCTCAAAACACAATTCAGAATGACAGCCTCCACAATTGTTTAGAGACCAGATTTTCTTTGCAGTTCTCATTAAAGCCAGCATTGCTGCCAATAATCTGGATTCACGTATGGAAGAAAAACACACTTTAGTTACTGCACAGCCTTTATAAACAGAAATGCAATACAGAACAATTAAAATTTCATCCTAAGCCATCAAACCATGTCAGTGCCTTTTTCTGTTACGGGTTGCTAAGTACCTCCTTTAGTTTTTTTCTGGCAGAGTACTTCAGTCAAATCTCCACTCTCTGATTATTACACTGAACTATTTAAAAACGTATTTAAATTTGCAACCTCTGAAATAAGGGGAGATCAGGTCTGAAGTTTATTTTTTGGAGGTTCTGCATTTCATGGTCAACCCCTCACCAGGAGGGCCACCCCACCTGCAGCCCTATCCCACCATACACAAGCGTGGCACACACCCTTTGCTCATGCAAAGTGGCCGAGGCCAGGCAGTCCCCACATGCCTCTGTCACCCCTTTGGCCAGGGCATCTCTGCGCAAGCAATGCTGGATGCTGCAAAGCCTGAATATATCAGTAAACGTGGACCTGGCACAGCAAACAGTAGATGAAGTGGTCACTGCTGATTCATCTTTCATGTTTTATTTATCCAAACTGTCTGGCTATGTTACATCAGCATGCAACTTTCAGCTGAACCAACGATCATTCCTCCATCAGCAGCAGACAGGTAGGAGAGATGTCTCTGATAAGTTCGTTAGCTGCTGAAACACTGGGAGTCAGCATTGATGCTCTGCCATATACACAGGAGAAAAGGGCACAAAGCCTCCCCGTTCACGAGGTGCACCATTTGGGGCCTCCTCACCATGACACTCAAATACCAGCAATGTCCTCATAATCTGTCAAATATTGTAAGCTGATGAGAACGATGATTCTGATGCAGAGACACTACAGACTGTCTCCATTACAGACCAGGTAGCTGAGGTGCATTACCTCTGCTAACTACAACATGTTCTTCAGGACAAATAGTTCCCAGTGTTTTGTTAAAAACAAAAAAAACCCCCGAGCGGTAAAACTTCCAGCCCAAAGCACAGCAACACATCAACCTCCAGGAGAGAGAAGCCTCTCCCTCCCAGATGAGAGCTCTAGGTCACTGCTACCACCGAGGCCTTTTAACCCTCGAGGTCACCAGTTGGGCAGCACATCGTACCCCTGTGTGGCCAGAGAGGACCGAGAGGGGAGGGAAAGCTCTTGCTGGGCTAACCGGGGACAAGGGTGCTGCTCCCCACACAAGAGGAAAAAGCTGTTACCCCACCGGTCCGGTCCCCTCCTCCTCTCAGCCCACCAGCCCGCTTCCAGCCTTCCTGCAGCCAGAGGGCTAGGAGTGCTGATCAGATCTGTGTGCGTCCCATGGACTGGCAAACTGGTGCCAGCATCTACCAGCCTGGTCTCTGCCTCACAAAAAGGCCCCCTTGCACATGCAAAGCCCGTGGCCTCAAGCAGCACAAGCGCATGTTCTGTCTAGCATGGGCAGAGGCGCATGTTTGGGAGGGAGCCTGCTCGGCCAGATGGAGGAGGCTCACAGGCCTTGGGAAATCCACCCTCTGAGAAGAGGGGGTGCTCCCGATGTGCATTGGGTATGGCCGTGATGAACCACAGGACCACCGGCTCCATGCCAGCGCCTGAACATGGTCAGCACTGCCTGCAGGCTGCTGCCCAGGAGCTCTGCCAGGAGTGCCCGTGGGTCTAACGTGCCACTGATGCAAGGCTTGAGACAACCCATATGCAGGACACAGTGACTCGTGCCACACCTCGCACACCAGGCTGCTGTGCAGCTGGGACCAGCAGTCCTCCCCCCACACTCCCTTTAATTCACTCCTCATCAATATGAGGAATGTATTCCCAAACCGTGCTGAGCAAAGGATTCATGCCAAAAGCCCAACAGGCACCGACTGAGGGTACTTACACTGTCTCTGGTAGCCAGCAGTTGCTACTATCCTGTAATTATTTCTGACAACCTTGCATTTAAGGTACCCACAGATAAACTTAATACTCAAATCATCACAAATCCTTCTGTTTAATACCTGCCCTGCCTATTCTGGGGCTATTATTCCTGCTACTGCAGGTACTCCAGGATGAAAAGCACAATTATTGTCCATCCACCCCAGGAAGCGTTATTTCCCATAGCTCTGGAGCTTTATTTTAATCTAGAGGCAGGCAGGGAAGCGGATGGAATAAAGGTCAAATGCTGGAAATTGGCAGCCCCCGGCTTTCCTGTCAGGACCCATGATCAGCCTCTGAAGTCACAGTTGTTTTTCTGTTCCCATCGTTGGTGAAACCACGAGTACAAAATGGTTATCTCCTTACCCTGACAATTGAGTCACTGTGAATATCCAAAACACGACCAAAAGCAGGATTACCCACTAGATGGAGTGCATTCATTGTAGAATTAAATAGTTCCTTCAGAAAAGAGGAAGTTTTCACACTAGCCTCAACGAAAAACACAGTAGAAGGCTTCAGGTTCTCACTCTACATGGTCTCCTTTCCTTCACAGAAGAAGTGGGCAGACAACTGCCACTAATCAGAAACTAACTTACACTTAATAGCCATACTAGAAGACTACAAGAATATGGTAGCATATGCACAACATGGGCAAATTTTGAAGAATCAGCACCAAAAACAACAAAAAAAGAAAAGCTAATCCTGCAAAAAATATCTATGATGCCCCTGGATTCAGAAGCTAACATTTCCTTCATCAACACTGCCTGCAGCATTTGCTTCTCTAGGTAATTAGAGTTAGAAATGCATTAGGATCATGAGCATGCAGAGCCCATTGCTACAACAGGAAATGGTAGTGTAAGTGGGTTGCTGAAATGCAAGCATTCCCCTTTCTGTTGCTTTTATTGCAGATTTTGCCAGCGATTTCTTTCCATGAAGAACGTAGACAAAATGCAAATATCTGGCCATTGCAGTTTGCCTCCTGACTCACCCAAACTCAGAGAAATGCCTGCTTGAATTATAATTGGCTCCATAAAATGAATCACCCTATGGGTAAGAGCATACCAGGCACAGATGCAAATCATGCAGACACTCAAACAGACTTACATTTTCTTTTGAAAATGATCTCGTGAAGCACAGGTATCGTGTGACCTTGGATTTAAATAAGCCATCTTTCCAGAGGTCAGCATCCAAGCCATCTGCTGTTTGTGCAGCCTGGAAAGAAAAGACAGAGGGAGAGAGGAGACATGTGAGCCAAGATAAAGTTAATATATGTGCCGTACTTCTTCCTCAGACCTCTTCTAATTAACGGTACCCAAACTCTCGCAGCATCTCATTAGTTTCTTCACAAGGTGCAGTGCAAAGAAATTCCAAGAGGAGGTATAAAAAGAAGTTCTAAAAACGCTGTCTCTTGGGAGTCCTTTGATTAAAGATGCTCTGACAAAGGCTATTCTAATGAGGAAACAGCAACTTTGGTTACAGTCTCCAAACAATAGTTTGGAAAAGTCAGCATATTGAGGCTCTCATTACCACCCTACACGCAAGGGCACACTGGGGCAAGCTGTGAGGAGGGGGTCTGTGTAGACAAAGCACAGAAACTGCCCAATCTCAGTTATATTTTCACAGAAAAGCCATCAAGGAATTCTGGCTCCCAGGCCAAAAAGCTGCTTCCAGCAGCTGGGGAAAGCCCTGGTCACTCACAAACTTTAACAGCAGTGCCATGGGCGACAACACACCCTGCAAACATCCCTCTCCAATGCAACCCTGTGTCCAGTCGAATCAGCGGCAGACACTGCACAGAGGGCAAAGGAAACAGACCGCGGGCCCTCCACCAAAGAGACAGCGGCACGTGCAGGAAGAGAAAGGCAGGAGAATATCTCGCCTTCAAGCTGATTCAAGGCATGGGCACGAGGCAGCACCACACCCAGGGAAACGGCTCTCCTCTATTAGCAGCTCCGCACTTGCCTTGCACAGTGCAAGCTGGTAAGAGCCCCTGCCCCAAAAGGTTTGTTGTCAAGTAAGAAAGGAGACAAGGCAGCAAACACAAGGATAAGGGTAGCAGAAATAAGATCACCCCACCAGACTAACGGCCGACTGATGGCTCCCAACAGGAGACTCTAGCATGGCCTGAAGCTACGCAGAAGCACAGCTGAACTTCTGCCTAATGCCTCTCAGATGGGGGCAAACTGCTCCACTGCAGCTCTTCAAATCTCATCTTACTGAATTGAGTAAGACCTTGGCCCCAGAGCAGCCTGATAACAAAGAGCTGACATTTGTTGTTACTATTTGCACCCATGTTTTGTCGAGCAGAAACTCTGTGCAGGGTGCAGGAAGCAAGAGATGTGTGCTGACAAGACCCTCCAATTATCCAATGTGCAGGAGAGAAAAGCGTGCTTATTGTCTGATCACCAAAGGGTGTTAACAAAGTGCATTGGCTGCTCTTCGCATTTCAGCAACTGCTGTTCACAAGCCCCTGCTCAGCTCAAGCCCTTGTATGACACAGACAGCTTTTGCAGTCAGGATTCTGCAAAGAAACATGCATCATTTTTAAATAGGAAAATTTTAAAACAGGATTTTGGTGGGATTTTTTGTTTCTTTATTATTCCCTGAATTCAGCTCTTTCCTAAAGTGCTAGTTTAGGAATATAGAAAATCCATGTGCATCTCCCTCCCCTATGGGTAAGTCAGTCCTGGCAAAAAGATATTCAGAATACAGACTGCTTGGAAAAACTGTTGGCATATAGGGATACTTAGCTTGAACTCCAGCCCTTGTTAGAAACAGTTTGAGGGACTACGACCAGATTTAATCACTTTGTTTATTAATATGGTTCGAGTTCTACATTTCAGTTTTTCTTGTGTTAGCCAGTATTGTTTTCTTTGTTCCCAAATTAAAGATGCTCAAAACTCAACAGGCGGCAATAGACACAGTCTGCAACTGTAAAATTTGCGCTATACAAGTTGCTGTCAAATGCACTTTTAATCTAACTTCTGTAAGCTTTAGGAACTTTACATTACTTACAACAATACCAAATAATTTTTGAGGTGGTAGTACATCACTTCAGTTGATATCATCTCCTCTACAACTCACTGCCCAGGGCACAGCTGGATTACAGCTCGCCAAGATGCCTGATGGGGCCCCCGCACAGGCTGGCACTGCTATACTCTGACTTAATGATGAAAAAAACCCCCAAAACTCCAACCCACACCACACACCCTTTTAGGAACAACCCTGCCATTCTAACCCATCAAGTATCTAGTAGAAAGACCCAAGCTGGGTCCATGGGGAGCCACACAGCGAGGCACCCGACCCATCTCCAGGGAGGGACAGCAGTCCAGGCTGACCCCGCACTCCCCTTCCCACTCCTGCCCCTGCCCGAGGCCTGGCCAGGGCAGCGCAGGAGCCAGGCACTGCCAGCAGCCGATGGCAGCGCCTGACTCCTCTCGGGAGTCAGCAGTGCCAGGCCTGGCCCACGGCACTGCCCCTTGGGGACAGGGACCCTGCTGAGCAACGACTCAGGCCCCTCCTTCGCCACCCAGCTGAGCTGCTGGTCACTGCCCAGCTGCCCGCTGCAGCCACGCTGTGCCATTTGGAGAGCCTCGCAGGAAGACGTGAGCAGCGGAGCAAAAAGCAGCTGGGGGTAAGAGCTCGCCAGCCGCAGGGCCCCATGGGAACACCGGCAAAACCATTTCTGCTTCTGCCGAAATGCAACAGTTGCAGGCGACATCCCCAGCAATTAAGTGCTCTGCCTCCGCATCACCCTGCTGAAGACTTTTTCCAAGCCTGGAGAACGTAAGCATGCATTAACTTGTCAGAAAACTCATGGGGAAAGAAAACAGAGCAATATAAACAGGAAACTTCTTACATCATCTGCTGGGCTCCTGCAGGCAAGGAGGATCCCCACTACCTCTTGAAGCAGAGCTGTGCCCGAGCAGCGCTGCTTCACGATGGCAGCACGCCCTCGGTGGGGCAACACGGGAAGGGAGCTGACCTGGAGAGGCCAAGGCAGACCTGTCCGGCAGGATGGGCACTGCGCAGCCCCAGCTCACCAAGTCCTCCGCTTGGCTAAGAGGCGAGGAACATGCGGGACAAAGGAAACAGCACCCGACACAGGGCACCCAGCGCCTCGGGCACAAGGAATGGTCCTTCTCCTCATGGAGCTGGGGAAAGACACTCCTCAGGCATGTGCTACAAACAGATGCACTTGATGGAGTGGCACCCAGTAAGAAAGGTGTCCCCCAGCCCATCCCTCCAAGTGTGGGGTGATCTACCTGCTGCCCGACGGTCGGTATGGGGTTACTGCTACCACAGGACAGACCGTTGGCAAACAGGCCCACTAAACTGCCTGCCCCATAGGATGGGTCTGCCCCACCGGTGGTGAGCTGTCCAGCTCCAGCACAGTCCTGGGTGAGCAGCATGCTCAGGCTCTCACCCCAGAGGAAACCCCACCATGGAGCTGGCGTTCAGCCTGCAGCAAGGAACGCGGCTGCACAGGAACCACACCTCTCTCCTACCCCAGGCTCCCTGCCTCCCACCTCTCCTCCCTTTCCTCCCCACCCATATGCTCAGTCTTGCCAGTTTGGGCAGATTTTCAGGAATCTAAGTTCAGACACACTGTGCACGTTTTGGCAAAATCAAGTCTTTGGTGCTTCACCTGTTCAAAGACCTGGTCAGTCATTACAAGCGTCAGTAGCTGTTTTCTAAGCAGACACAAAGGCAATGGAGATTTCTGAGTAATTAAAAAACTACTAAGGGAAAAAGATCTCTGACCCATTCGCCAAGATTCCCCCGGGTCTGGTACCCTGGGCCCTGCCGCACCGCCACCTCCAGCCAGGCAGTATGCCGAACCCCGGGGCTCCATGCAAACCTGGGAAATGGACCAGGACATCCCCTGGACATTTAACTTACACCTGGGCTGAAAGCACCCATGCCTTTGCTTGTTTGTTTTAAAGAGGAACAAAGGGAGAAGGAAGGAAAAGAATATGGCAATGGCTGGAGAAAGGACACAAAGGAAAGGGAAACTGGGTAAAGCCTATAAATAACATAGCTGTCTCAGAAAGAGAGAACTGGGTACTTCACCGTCACAAAACTCAAAACCATCAGTAAAACTACACGATGTCAAATTCATCGCTAATAAGAGGAAATACTTTCCCACACAACTCTGAATCCACATGTGGAACTGAACGCTGCAGGATGCTGTAGCAAAAGGCAAAGCAATCAGATCCCTAAAGGGACTACAACAACATCCCAAGATAAACTGGTGTTAACGCTTCCCAAAAGATGAGTGGTTCTCCTTTTCAGGGTGCAGTTTGAACCTCTAACTATTAGGGTTTTAGGGAGTACACTCCTAGAATGGAGCTGCCACAGCTGCCTTCATCAAGGCTTTACACCCTGAAGCAACAATCAACTCTCAGTGTCTCATTAGGGAAATTGCATATCTGGAGAGAGACAGAGCCTGAGACTGCCCAAGTCCTCACGTTGCCCACGTCTCAGAACATGACTTTCTCTGCTGTACTGAGAAGTGCACTTCTGCATACTCGGCTTCGTGCCTTCAGATAGGACAGGGTGGGTTCCAGAGAGGTCAGGGGGAAGTGGCAACCCCGCATACCCCACGCTGCTCCAGAGTCCTGACTCGCGCAGAGGAGCCACATTCCCAGACATCCAGACAAGAAAAGCACAGCCCTACGTGCCACCATCCCGTGGTTTTGGGCACCAGGACATCCTGTCACATCAGGGTGGCACCCAGAGCAGCTCCATCACAGCAGTTGCTGTATGGTGAAAAGGACATCAACTGCAGCTCACAGCATCCAGGCACAGAGACGTGCTGCTGATCTGCCATACACGAGGCTGAGGGAGTAAGGGTGTGGAAGCCATGCTTAGGGCAAGACAACTGCAGGCAGCAGGCACTTCCCCACAGCCTGCAGCGGGGACTGCTGGCCCCAGGGTCAGAGAAGGGTTCCTGGTAAACAGAGAGGAAGGCGGAAGAACCAGAGGAAGGGCAGACTCCTCTCTGTGCCCCCTAGGAGAGAGCGACCCACATTCACAAGCATTATTACAACACCACTGTAATTGGATTAAGCCACAGGAAGACTCTTTTATCTTGTTTAGTTTAAACTACGTTAGCGCTGAAGCTCCCTATTAAACCACAGACAGGCTATCTGGGGTGAGCGCTCTCTCTGCCCAGTCATTTAGGCAGAATGCAATTCTGTTATCACAACTCTCACATTGTCCCATGCTCCTTTATCAGGGCAAGCAGCTAATTACACAGCCTGGCTCACACAGGTAATGAGCACTCAGAAAAATGCAGTAAATGCAAAAATCTTCCAGGTCTTTAAGGAGCCTTTTCAGAATCCCCTCCCTCGTGTCCTTACTTCAGCCTGATCCATTTTCTTCCTTCTTACACTGAACAGGGTATGCAATGATCCAGAGCTGAAAAGGTGTGAGCAAAGCCTCAAGTCAACTGGTTTCCACTCCCAGCCACACAAGCTGTGTGACTCTGGAAAGCCAAGGTGTGACACAGCACAGTTGGAGCAGGATACATAGAAAGGTGAGCAGATGGGACTACGGGCCAAATCTTTCCATACAGAGCTCTGCAAGGTCAGTATTTTATGATATTTCACTGTTTGGGACACTAACCTATGGGGAGAAAAGTCACACTGTTGGTTACGCAGCAACTAATTCAAGGAACAAGCAGCTGTTAAACAGTGACCTCCCTTTATCCATTCACATATTCATCTCTGCTGTATCCAGCTGCCTTTTCCTGCTGCCAAGCCTCCTGCCAAAGCTTAGTTTAGAGGTTTGCATTCTGTGCATCAAAATCATCTTTGCAATTTCAGCTGGGTGCGAAACTCTTTGCTTCCCATTCTGGAGCTTATCATCATCATTGTGCAGTGCTGATATGTGGGATTAAACAGCTGATGCGGGATCCATTTATTCAGAGATATAATTTGTGCAATACTTAGGACTCCTTCAGGATGGATGTTACTAGGATTATTAAATTTGCATGCCACAGTGGCCAGCTGTTTCTGAAAACCCCTCCTCCAGGTAATTATGCTCCTCTGGAGTGGCACAGATAAAGTAGCACGACTGCACCCACAAAACTCCACTGACGGAAAGCACTAAGTGCTGTGGGCTGAGAGGTGGGCAGCTGGATATCAAATTACTTCTTAAAGCACACATCTGAAGGCAAGCCCTCTCTGAAGAGATGCTGTTCCCAGCAAAGTAAAGCCTCATTAGTGCAGAACCAAACCATTAGCAGCAGCAGCTGAAATAGCTCTACTTACTACATCATAACCTGTCGGTGCTCGGTTCCGGGATGCAACCACACCAACACCCGTGATGGGATCCATCAGCAAGTCAGGCAAGGCATCTGAGAGGTCTCGCACTTCAGGCATTATGGACTGATCCTGAAAGAAAGGAGCAGAATTAAAGGGCTGCTCAGCAGCACACCCCAGCAGAAGACATAGAGCACCGAGAGCCTGCATGCATGCTACAGTGCCTGTGCTGACACACCACAGACTGCCAAGTTAAACACAGGATTAGGCCAGACACACCTTCTGCACTTTCATTTGCTTTTGATAAGAGGGTACATTTGTGCAATGCCCAATAGGTTTGGAATTCGGGCCAGCAGCCCCTTCTGAGATTAATTTTGTTGCTTCCAGTATACTGAGCATGGGCTGGTCTCCATCTAGCAATGATGGGAAAACCCAAGCTCATTGCCTTCCCTCCAAAACAGAGAGCAAATTTCATCCCTGAGTTAGGCTGGTTGAAGCAGCTCTGCCATTTTAAGCAGCAAGAAATCTGCTCTTAATGGCTTCACTGGGAGGTTCCCCATCCACTACGGGTGTTAGACAAGCTGGGGGTTTGCCCACGAGTCGTCAGTCCCGTTGCACCCTCCTGAACCACACCATTTTCATATAGCAGCACAGATGTATCTGGCGCCGTATGCAAAACCGCGCTTGCTGCAGAGAGCCTCAACACGAGGGGAACACAGATGAAGCAGCACAGGATGGTCTGATGCAAAGCAGACAGAGGCCTTGAAGAGGCCTGAGCATCTTCCAGGAGAAGGGAGATATCATCGAGTACTTCAGGGGAGGGAGATACGCAAAGGGGGATAGAAGCAGGTAAGACCAACCAATTTTGGAAAGATGCTGTTGCAGGAAGCAAGAGGAGAGGACGAGAGCTGCTGAAACAACTCACTGAGGAGGAGGAGGATGGGGAAAGGTGCCACTGCCTCAGCATGTGGTCTCCTGCAGAGGCAGCCAGTTAGGGCAAGTCTTCTCCAGCTTTCAGGCAGGAATGCCCCAGGAAACCGCCCCCCACGCACCCCGAGATAAAAGGGCAGTGCTTTGTGTAAACAAGCGTCACTGCTGAGCAGCCAGACAAGCTGTGAACCAGAGCTACCTAATACAATTCCCTCCTCAGAGCAATTAAATCCCAGCATTTCTAGGCCATGTAGACGGCTGGTTACTTACTGCTTCTAGAAAAGGCAGAGGTGAGTGCTGGTGCCAGTGGGACCTGGGTTTACACTTCACAATGCCCAGTCTGAACAAACATCGTGCTGCAGGCAATAAAAAAGAGCAAGTCTGGGCCCTATGTAAATAATAATAATGTCACATGAACAGCCAGACTACCCGAGGAGTCCAAAACAAGAGAAGCTAGTGACCAGTAATGGTGAGAACACTACTGCTGATGAACCAAACCCAGGACAGAGCTCTGCTTTGGCACCTAGACAAGCATCCAGCACGCAGAGAGCAAAGCAGACACACTTTGCTCCCTACACGGTTTAAGCTTCCAAAGCACGACTAGAAGGACAGCCTGAGCCGCAGGGCTCACCCTCCCCTCCTGACGGGCTCCCTGCCCACTCCTCGCCTGCCCTGAGGAGGACCCTGCCGCAGTATCGCTGGTGGCACCCGGCACAGCCCAGACAAACCCCACACCACTGCCTGCGCTGCTCCACCGGCTCATCCAGATGCCTCGCAGATAATCCAGAACCCATTGCCTAAAACGTGCAGTACCGAGCAAACATAATGTGAATTTAACAAAGAACTTACAATCTGTTTTTCATACAGATGCATGTTTTCTGAAACTTTGCCAACTTTTCCAACTCTCAATACTGTGATGACTTGTTACTACACATTGGGAGGAGCTGGGAGATAAAGAACGCTGATACGAGCTTCTCTTAGGCCATTTTGAACTGAAATCCAGGTAAGTGACGATATTCCCCAGCACACTAAGAACATCGCACAGCAGGTTCCAGCACGGCTGCAGCTGCACTGCGGGGAAGCAGATCCGCTCCCGTGGCGCCTCTGGCCTCCAACAAACCCGTCCTGACGAAGCGCAGGCTTGCTCCGCAGAGGCAGTGGGAGCAGGGGCAGCTGGGATGCCACCGACACCTCACCTCATGGTGGGGGGGGAAGCAGAGGGGCTGTGCCCCCTCCCAGGCCCTGGGAGAGCCCAGGCAGGCAGGGAGCCCCTGGCACTCCCTCTTCTGCGGCAGCAATGGCAGGGACAGGGCTAACGCGGGCCGGGGACCTGCTGCCAAATGCTGCCCAGGCCCCGGCTCACCGCGCTGGGGCCTGCTGCAGGGAGGCCCAGCTGCCCCGGCAGGAACCCGGGCAGCAGCGGGGTCAGCCTGGGATAGGCCGAGGAGGGGGCCCTGGTGGTCCCCGGCACCACCGCGGGATGGGGGGGGTGCCTCTACCCGCAGCACAGTGCCGCTGGGCACACCCCCTCAGCCTGACGGCACCCCGTCCTCGGCGGGAGGAAGAAGGGCACCTTTGTCGGAGCCGTTTGCGGTCCCGCTCGGCGCGGCAGGGGGAGGGGAAACGGCATCAATCCTCACTTTGTGCTGGCTCACACAAAGCCCCTCTATGGCGGCAGCAGCAGCTAAGCACGGAGGAGAGGGCTTTCCGCTTCAAGAGGGCGGGAGGCAGAAGCCACGGGGTAAGACGTGAGGCGGCACCGGCGCAGGGCCTGGAGCAGCACGCCATTACGGCAAGGGCTGAGCTGGGCTCCCCACGCCTGCCACCGCTGCTCAGCGCGCGGTGAGCCTGGCACCTTCCTCTGCCCGGCACTCGCACCGCAGCCCGTGCCCGGCGGGGACGGGCAGGCAGAGCATCTGCCCAGAAAACGAACCTCCAGGTCTCCGGGCAGCGCGGCGCATCCTGTTCCACAGTGGGAGGGCTGGGGCGGCAGCGCTCGAAGGCGGCTGGGCCTGCACCCAGCCACTGCAGCACGGCGAGGCTCTGCCACGCCAGGCCAGCTTCCCGCCGTGCGGGTGGCATCGAGGATGCGTCTGGAACAGATATGGAGCAACAGCAAGCGGTTTGCACACTCGGATAAATGTTTTTGTGAACTCTGCGCAGGTCAGAGGGGAGTCTCTGGCTGGGCAATCATACAGACAATTAGTTACATTGCACTTCTCCCCCAGGGCATCTGCAAAGTTTGGTTTCTTTTCTATCGTGCCTTTGAACTTAAAAATAAAAAACAAACAGTAAAAGAACAGATTAAATTAAGGAGCAGGATTCTATAAATACTCCTATTAGACAGCTTGTTATTTTAATGAAGTTCTCTTTAAACAACGAGAGTTTGACCTATACACCCGCCTAACATCACGGTGGCCTAGAACTCAAACCAGCTGACCAGACGGCCTTTCACCATCCTGCACTAAGCTGTGTCTGCCGGGCGCTGCCGAAGGGCCTGCGCCGCTCCACCCGCTGCAGGGTTATTCTGGGAACAGCCCAAAACAATTCGAAGAACATTTTTCCCATTAGTTGGAAGCATGCTCCCTGGAGGTCATTCTCAACTGCAGGGCCACATCCAGCCCCCAGCACGCCCAGGCAGCGAAGGGAAGCCGGATGGGAGCCCTGGGGCAGGAAGAAGCTTCAAAACACCATGGGGCCACTCGGACAAAACCAGCAGGGAAAGGATGTGCCTCCACCAGAGAAAGTCCCTGTGCATCCTGCTGGCACCAGTCCTGAGCAGCGCACGGCTGAGCGGGGCGGGATGGCTGCAGTACAAGATGCGGAGAACGGGCTCTCGGCACGCAGCCACCATGCTGCTGGCTTTATCCTGAATGCTTCCCGCCCCCTCAAACCGGCCATGCTGGAAGGCAGGAGGCACAGGTGTCCCCGGGATCTTGACGTCCGGCTGCAGGAGAGGCCTTCAAGGACTCTGCCAGCCTCTGCCACAGCCTTCTCGCCTTCTGCCCTCAGCCAACGCCCTGCTTTATCTTCTTTGCCTCCTCCTGCCCAGGGTTTGGGGGACCACTTGCTCTGTGTGGCACCAACCCAGGCCTGGCCCAGTACGGCCAGATGCAGACTGGCCCCAACAGGCACCTCTGCAGGCGCGTGGCACAGACCTTATCCTGCTCCCTCAGCAGGGCAGCAAGGCTCCCTGCTTCAACCCAGCACAGATGGCTCTGCGGGCTGCAGTGCACCGAGGGGGTAGGGGAGAGCAGTGCTGGGGTGCCCTGCAGCAGGCAGGCTCCAGGCATTGCCGCCGACCAGGCTTCCAGAAGTCTTTGCATCAGGGAGTTTGAGGCCAAGGAGCTGAGGGCCTTTCACACAAGCCAGAGCAAGCAGTGTTCTGCCCTGTCCTGCCAACCCTGACTCCAGAGGCTGCCAGCCCTCAGGGCAAGCCACCAGGTAGAGAAGAGTAGAGAAAGCACGGGCAGCAGGCAGTAACATTTAGTCAGAAAGCCACACACGTACAGCCCAGCCAGGGTCTCGGTTTGATCCGTCACCAGGCAACGCTCATCGGTGCTCCGCTCTGGGTCCTCCTGCTGCGAAGTACCTACTTCCAACACACACACCAGGTCTGCTCCCTAGATGTGTAACACAGGGTCCGTGTTGCCCTGGCAGTGCCAAGCCCTCTGCTGACTTGGCAGCACAGCTCAACGTAGCTGCCTCAGCACCCCGAGCCCCGCACCCTGCCGAGACGGCAAAGCTGAGGGCAGCTCATCACCCTCATCAGAGGGAACTGTCTTGCAGCCCATGTCCGCAGTCACACACACCTCCCCTTCTCCCAGCACCCCCAAGACTGTTTACATCCTTTTCACTCACTCTCACTCATTTTCTTGCTAGCTCATCTCCGCTTTTATTAGTTTATCCTAGGCATATTTTTCTGCTGGCTTCACTGTCCGTTTCAAGTATTCCACTGAGGTGACTGACCACACACACCGCTGGACTTTGGCTGGGACACATATATAGAAAAGGAATACGTTTTCAGAAATATGAATTATTGTGAGTTTGTACAGCATTTTTCCCTCTCAGTGTTCCTTTTCAACAAGTTAGGCAAGTTCAAGAGCTGGTGGGTACATGATCAGATCAGGCCTGATGACGTATTTGCTGCAGAAGTATCACACTGCCAGCAAAGCAGGTCAAGTTCTAAAGTTAAATAGCAAGGGACTTGGAGAGAGAATGGTCTTATTGTTTCTTCCTTCAACTACAAGCCCTGCACTTTTGACACTGACTTGCTCTTCCCACAGGCAGAGAAGTATGAGCTAAGGCAAAACTGGAGAAAAATTATCAACTACCTCACTGAGTTCCTGCACCCTGCAGGAAATAATCCCATCAAACCAAGGCAGACACACTGCTAAAACCCTCACTTGCATGCTCGGGTTATCACTCCATCATTTTGAAAAGGCGGTAGGTAATGCTGGCACAACACGGGTTGCTTAGAAGTCACTCCTCCGCATGCCTGGTCCTCCCACCACATCCAGGAACAGGACACAGCCCCAGCCAATTTTCTATTTCTGTTCACGGAATAGGACATAGTTTCAATCAGAAAAACAGGAGACCGTGGCAGGACACAGGGTCAGGGCCCTGGAGGCCTCCATCACAAGCAGGCAGAATTTCAGTTTCACATTTCGCCCCAAACGAAAGTATGTCTGGAATCACCCCTGCACCCAGGCTCCCATCCTTGAGACAGCTGCCCCGTGTCAGCTGCAAAACCTCTACAGTTTGTGACTGAACTGGATGGAAATGGGAACTTAAGTCACAGAATGAGCAGAATTGAGACCTTGTATTGCTTCACAGCACTTCTAACTATGGACACGCATTTGTGAAGAGTGTCCTATTTCAAACCAAAATAGGTTTCCATACACAGATGACCTTGCACCAGGGCAGCAAAATTTAAATGACATTCAGCTCAGTTATTTCTATCTTGGCACACGTATGAACAAGTCCCTGGGGGCTACAGGAACCCTTGAGCCCGGGATTCACTTTGTCAGAGCAGCACACGTTACAAGACTGAAATGTTGTGTGTTTTGTTTCACACCTCCAGAAGCTCAAACTAAGTCTTCATCCCAGTACACTGAGAAAAATCTATCGGGTAAGGCTATCTGAGCTAAAAATTACAGGGACGACACTGCCAACCTGCCACACGAGGCACAGACACCACGAAGGTATACGTTAGCATGTTCTCCCTCAGTTGAAACAAAACACAAGATGGAGAAACCTCAGTTTTAGCCCGATCAGATGAACACCTGCTGAAACCCAGCCCATCTTGTTTCAGCTGAAGGACTCTGCTTGCGTTACCACAACCAAGCTGCGAATGCCTCAGCTCAGAGAAAGCGCAGAAAATACTGAAGCTTGGTGCATCCTCAAGAACCTCTCCAGAAACCACAGTGAAAGCTCACAAGCCTCGGCAATGCAAGAGGCGAGTACGTAAAACACAGGCAGCTCAGTATCACTGCTCCAGTCAGCGCTGTAGAGAGAGAGCCCACATTATCACCTCCAGGTACGCAGAAACCTGAGAACAGGTGAGAAGAACGGGCGGTTAAGCAAACCCACGCTGTACAACACTTGCAGCAAAAAGCCACGCGAAACACGGGGTTTTTTGTTATTTTCTCCAACCAGTCGCCAATAAAACCTGCAGCACGCTCTTGAGCGGGTCAAGGTCACCAGGCTCTGCCCCACCGCCGACCACTGGCTGCTCCAGCAGCTGACCGCCAACCCCAGCAGAGCCCTTCGACCTCACCTGGAGGACAAGAGGCAGCCCAGGTGCAGGCCGGAGCTCGGCCACTCGCACGCCGGGCTGGCAGCGCTGCGAAGGCGCGGTCTCCCCGCGACGCACGGCACCGGCGGGCTCCCGCCCCAGCCCGGGGTGCTGCGGCCGGTCCCTCCACCGCAGCACTCCGGGGGGGCTCTGCCCCGGCCCGCCCCGAGCGGCCGGGGGGGGGTCCCGGCCTGCCCGCGTCGCCGGCAGCCGCGGCGCCCCGGCCGCGTCAGCGCCCCCGGCCGCGGAGGGGCCGGGAGGGGCGGCCGGGCCGGGCGCCCCTCCGCTCTCCGGACCAGCTGCCGCCGCAGGGCCGCCCCGCGGGAGCCCCGAGCGCCCGCCGGGCCCGGGCCCGGGCCCGGCCCGCCCCCCCCCGCCCGGGAGCGCGGCGGCCGCGGCGGGCCGGGCCGCGCCGAGGGGCCGCGGCGGGTCCGGGGACACTTAACTGTTGCCCGTGCGGCGGGCGGCGGGTCGCGGCTCCCCCGTCGCAGGCAGAAGCAGCTCCTCATCGCCCGGCGGGGCCGGCGCGGCGCGGCCCGGCGGGAGGAGCGGCGGCGGCGGGGGAGCGGCCTGCGGGCCCGGGCGGAGCGGAGCGGGGCGGGGGAGCGGCGGGCAGGCCGCGGCCCGGCCCCGCGCGGAGCCTTACCCGGCGGAGCGCGCCGTGCCGGGCCCCGGGGAGCGGCGGGGCCGGGGCCGGGGCCGCAGCCGGGGCCGCAGCAGCGCAGCACGGCGCAGCTCGGGCTCGCCGCCGCGCAGGCCCCCGCCCCCGCCGCTCCGCGCCCACCCGCGGCCGGACCGCGGCGCGCAGGGCCCAGAGCCCGCCCCGGCCCGGCCCCCGCACCGCCGGCACCGCGACCCCCTCGGGGCCGCCCCGGCCCGTGGAGCGCTCACTCACCGTGGCGACCGCGCAGCGCTGCCTCCCGCCGCCCGGCCGCGGCCCAAAGCGAAACCGGCCCCGCAGGCCGGGACGGCACTCGGCTGTCCTGCCCCACCCACGGCGGGGCAGGGGGGAGCGCCCCGGGGCTCCGCCACCCCCCGCAGTCCCCCCCCCCAGCATCCCCGGGCGGCGGGGCTCTGCCCGCCGCCACGTCCCACCTTGGGTTCTAGCAAAGGCAGGACTCGGGGCTCAGGGGCCGGCTCCCGTGAGCCCCCACGCTGCAAAAAGCGAGGCTTCACGAAGAAAACGATTCATCTGCGGAGCCCCGCTTGGGTGGAAACTTCTCAACAGCTTCTCCTGGCTGGAGGTCTGCCCCAGCCGCGGGCTGCGGTCCTTGAGCCTTTGGAAGATGGGCAATGCCGGGTGGGAAAAGAGCTGAATAATTGTAATTTGGTCAATGGAACCTCAGCCTTCCTTCTGAAACAGAGGGCATCTAGGAGATGGGCAGCCACTGCTGCGGTCTGCTGAAGGGCAAACTAGTTTTCTTATTCTTGAGAGAACGGCCCCTGCAGTTGGGGGATAAGCCATTTTGGAAGCTACCTTGACTTCAGCTAGGTAGTCATGTTAGTAGGTAGTAGTTAGTCAGGTAGGTTGGAGAAAATAACATCAAGCATACTTGATGCTCTCTCTCACCATGGCCTGAAAAACAAACTAAGCAAACGTGGTCCAGAGAGGTCACGGTTTGCCAGGCTGGTTGGGTAACCAGAAGCCACTTAGGGGTCCACTGGCAGCACAGAAGACATCCTGACCTGAGGCTCTCCAGAGGTCTGGTTCTGCTCAATGTTATCGTATGTCAGTGATGAAATTGAGAACATGCTTATTAAATTAGCAGATTATGCAAATCACAGCATAACCTGGAAGAGTAGCATGGCCTGTAGCCCTAATCGTATGAACTAATCCTGCAGCTGTCCTCCATTTGGTTTTGAGCACCTTACCTCAAGGATGGTCATCAATGATAATCTGGAGAGCAGCAGTTTTGGTGTGGGGGTTGACATCAATGGCCTTTGATGCAAGACTGACAGAGTCAGAGCTGCTAATCTAAAGAAAAAATCCTGGGGTGAAGAATGAAATAAAGGAGAGAGGAAAACATGTCAATTTGTAGGTGAATTAAAGAGGAGGGCAGTAACCTGTTCTCCTGCCCTTTGAGGCTAGACTAAGAAGTGATGGGTGTGAAGTGCAGCAAGAGATTCTGCAAAGGTATGGTGAAAAACTTACAACAGCAAAGACAGTGAAACACAGATGGGACAGTTTTTATCACTGATCAAGTTGAAAGTCCTCCTAAAAGCACTTACCAGATGTTACTCAGTCATTCCCTTGGGGCAGGGACCAGGCAAGATGGTCTCCTGGGTCCTTTCTAGAGCTGGTTTCCACTAACTATTTTCCGTGACATGCTGCCTGTTCAGAGCCATGGTTTCCTTTGTGCTGGAAACGTGGCCTCTGTGTCTTATAAGAGGAGAAAGACCTCACTCAGACGATGTCACCCAAATTTCCTCCCACTGGTCCTCTTTTGCCCTGACAAAATCAGGTACCATCTGAAGGAGTGGCACCTTTAATGGAGGGTCCATCTGTATTGTTAAGGGTGATTCTTTGTTTGATATTCTGCTTTTAACTACACCGCTAATTCCCTGGTTTTTTCCCTTCTCCCATTCTCTTTTTGCTCAGATTTGCTCATCGTTTGAAGAGCTCCATGCAGCCTGTGCTCTTCCCACCTGGGTAACTGTTTGCTTCTTCCATCCTGTTTGGACCCTCTGCCTATGTACATACCGTTAGCCAGGCTGAACTGAGCAGAAGCGGTTGGCAAAACAGCCCTTGTCTTTTCTTCCACGGGTGTCTCCAGGCGATTTTTGCACCTATCTGGCTCTCATTGAGGTAGGTAGGAGCTCAGCTCACCAAGAGTTTCCCACAGGCCCAGCTGTGGCTGGTCTGCAGCTGTTGGAAGTGCCTGCAGAGCTGAGTGCAGCTGACAACCAGGGGAGTTCTTGGGTTTGATCCTCAGGGTTGTTCCAGCTCCTCGTGCTTCATCCTGGTGTGGTCAGACTTACTACCAAGAGAAATACTATGAGCTTTGATTAGTTAGTGTTTGAGAGGCTTGTCTGGATAGCAACATACACTTCCGTGGTTTTGGATTCCTGTCCGTAAAGCAAACAAAGTGTTCTGCAACTGCAGAATCCTGGTGTCCCACTTACTCCTTGGATACAATCCTGGACTGGGACCAAACTTCCCTTCTCTCCTGGCTGGTGCTTCTCTCCAGAAAAGAGATATTTCAGATCAGTGCTTGCTGAACCATGGTAATAACTGGGTATTCTTAACTATGGCTCTACTCCCTCACTGTTCAACCAAGGCTTTCTGGCTTCTACTGCATATAGTCCTGATGGCTGGTAGTGGCTTCTGGGTCCAAAGATTAAAAATATATATATTTTTTGAGCGATAAGGAATACAATGCATTTTTTTTTTATTTGGAGAGTAATTTAGAGAGAAGGAAAGATGATGCCTGGTGGAAATGAGAAATATATGTCCCATACATAATATATGCCCCAAATGCCCTATTACAAATACAACAAGATTTCCTGAACTGGAGAAGTTGTTACACATTACAGTGTGCTAATGCTCCCCCATGGAGATGCTGATACTGAGAGAGTCTTTAGTGTAATAATATTAAAAATCCTAGAGTTTCAATAAGATCCTCCCTGCTACCACGGCGGTAGGAAATGAATTGATTCCAAAGGAAGACTCTAATTGCTGCTTAGTATCCACAAAATATTCTAAGATTCACTGCAAACATATATCCCAACTTGTCTGTGGCATGATCTGCAGTAACATTTCTTCCAAAGAGACAGTCACTTTCCAGCACGGCTTAGCTGCTGCTTCAGTTTTACCCTTGGAGAAGCTGCCCAAAGGGAGCACTGCCCTGCCCGAGGGAGCAAACACCTCTGCTGCAGCTGGGCAGGCCTGCACAGCTCAGGGCAAGCTCTTGGCACTTCTGCCTATGGAGACCTTTAAACCTCAGCAGCGCTTGGAGGCTGGGGAAAGGCACCATTGTGCTCTTTCACAGAGCATAAGCACAGGCTCTGAATCAGCAAATACTTGCACACTTGGTATTAGGTACATGAATAACTATACTGGAGTTGGTTAATCTACCAGTGTAAAGTTACTCAAAAGCATAAGTATTTGCAAGTATAATGTTTTCCTCTGAATATTTTACATAAATCTTTTTCAAAATGCATTTATTTACTTCTGTTTGTTCAGAGCGTGTCTTTTCTCACGAGTTCTGCAGTCATGTACATGCTGTCCAGTTCATACCAGTGTCTTGTTTTCAGGACACTGAATAGGAGGAATTTGACTCAGTCTTGGCTACAATGCTAAAGCTGTGGCTGAACGAACACGACTCACTCGTCCTTGAGTGGATGGACGCCAGAATTTGCATCCTCCAGAACATCGTTCCAAATAAATGTGTGTGCTAGCCAGGTTTGTCAGCAGTGCAGGATGTGCTCTGTTTGTCTTACCCCACTCCATTTCACCGCAGTAGCATCGCTTTCCTAGAAGGGTGGCGATTGCTGGTGCCACTCCTCAGGGCTCAATGCTGGGGATGGTACTGCTTCGCATATTACAGCGGGTTGCCGGCAGCACTTGTGGCAGTGACAAAGGTGCCCGGGGAAGCCATTCCCACAGCTGCTCTGGAGGAAGGCCAGCACTGTGGCTGGCAAGCTCATCCCCTCCTGTGCTGGCCATGGTGAGGTCCTGCCTGCTGCACCTGCAGCTTATGCTCTGCATGGGGAGATCTGGTGTGGAAGGGGCTGCCACTGTCCATGCAGGAGGGCAGAGCCCGTGTTGAGGTGCTTCCAGCCTGAGAACACCTCAGGGGAGCAGATAAATCTGCTCCTAGGTGAGAGGCTGGACTGAGATAAGAGATTGCGGTCAAGCCCCAGCACCCTCTTTACATTTCAAGCATATTTTAACAGTAAAATCTGTCTGTTCCCAGACAACACCTCAGAAGAACAGCATAGCACAGGTTTCTATGCTTCCAGCAGAGAACAGACAAAATACAGAGAGTCCTCATTTATTATAAGCAAAATTTGTGCTGAACTGCAGTCTGCGATGCACCGTTCCCAGCTCGCTCAGTAAGGCACAGCATAGGTGTTGGGTGCTGTGCTGGTGCCAGGATGGGAATGCACAGCTCTGCAGGCTATCGCAGGGGGCACTGGCCCAGCTCGGCTTCACATGCTGCTCCCGAGGGGGAGCAGGAACTCCTGGCAAGGGCTGCTCAGGCTTCACCATCAAAAAGGATCCCAGTTTGCAGGGGGAAACACTATGGCGACCTGTAAAGGATCCTGCATCCTCATCCTGACTGTAAGCTCAGGCCCTTTTGTTTGTTTAAAATCCTTTATGCTGCAGGAATTCATCTTTCTCTGTAGCCACATTTAGTGTAGCAGTGAAATACAGCTGCGTGTACCATTTTTTTAATGCCTGCCTTTAGAGAAAAATCAGCCCAGAGTTTAATTTCGTTCTGGAGCTGCTGCAGGTTGAGGCTCAGCTGCCACCTGGTTTTAAGGTTTCTTGGAGGTAGGTTTAACCTGCTGCCTCTAACTTAGTGCACAAAAATGTCTCTTTGCAGCTACAACTTCCCTTCTATATTTCTAATTTAAATCTTGATTATCCTAAAAGGAATGAGAAGGTCCTCCTATCTCCTTTAATTCAGGCACCTCTGTAAGTGGGAAAGGTGTGGCTGTCCATATATATCTATCTCCCCAGTCGCTAAGGCATCTTGACCAACAGCAGCTGATGGGGAGAATGAAGAAAGTGCACAGCTGCCAACCAAGTCCAGCCTGAGAAAGCTCTGGGTGGTTTTGTCTCTAATGATACCTAGGCAAGGTTTGCCAGAAACCCTAAGAGTTACTGAACCTGCATCCTTCTGTCCTCAGTGATACCCAGAGCCTAGGGCACGGCACTGCCCTAGCAGAAGATCAATGACAGTAGAGCTAAACCTCCACTTTTTCAACAGTGGCAAGTTCTTAACTGAAGCAAACAAGCCACTCCAAAGGTTTTTAAGGACCTGCAAACTCTGCAGTAGGCATATGCTTTCTACTGGGACATGTGGGGGTTGCTTTTAAATAAAGAGATCCCAAAGCATTTCAGGTAGCGACATGATCCTGGGAAGAGATGCCAGGATATTTCAGGAGCTCACTGTAGTCAGAAACCCCTAGACCACCCACCACTTTTCACAGCATTTTTGCATTTCATTTTACTTTGAGTTTAATCTTTTGTTCTTGTTCAACAAGGCTGTGTAATATTTCCTGCAGGGAAAATAGCTCACTATTTTACTACTGCAGTCCTTCTCATTTTTGGCTGTGTTTGATGCACCTCAGTGCACGTTACTGCTGGCAGGCCAGGCTGCAGCCCAAGCTGAGCTCCTCACCAGCCAGACGAGGCATACCACAGCCAGGCAGATACTTTGCTGAGAGTCCAGCAGCCCTCACCTCTGAGCTGTGCTTTTGGTTCCTTGCCACAGTGGCACTGACACTTTCCTCTGTCCCCCTCGGTTTGGTATGGCCACGACACCAAGGAAGCGTGCGACTCCAGCCAAGGTTAAAAGACATCATTTCTGAATTTAAGCTGAAGAGTGAAACGGCACACAGCATCACCACATCTTTGGTTTTGGGGCAAAGCACGCGAATCTCAAGTGGCAGCCCAGAGGCCTGAGCCCACGGCTGGCAGCACAGCTCCTAGCTCTGCTGCCCATCCCAGAGCAAGCCTCTCCCCACACCGGCTCACCCTCCCATCCAACCGCAGCCATGGCAGCCTGCAGCTGTGCTGTGTGACCCCAGGATGGGGTGGAAAATGATTTTTAGAAGTGCCAAATGTCTGTGTGAGTACATGGCTTGCAGACACCTTCAGCCAGTGCAGGATTGCAGCATGCACAGGCTCTTTACAGCACAAAGAAGCATCAGCAGTGCTCGGCCCACTATTTATATATTATGGATCATAATATTTAAGTGGCCTGGCTATAACCCTGTAACTAGTTTTCCTTGACAGAATGAGTATTGCTCAGCACATACTAACAGCTGTCTGTAAAACACATTTATGAATTGTTCATAAATTTCCCAACAGTGGCAAACCCTGCGTTGAGGCCCCCCTGCTGCTCCCGGAGCCCTCATGCAGGCAGGTGCCGCCTGTCCCCCTCCTGCCACCGAGGGCGATGCTGGCACTGGCTGCACCCCAGGGGCAAGGAGCCCAGGCTGGCCCCTGGGGACCAGGAGTGGTGGGTGGGTGCTGAGGGAGCCTGGGGCAGGGTGTCTCCCACCAGACACTGAGCACTCTTGGGCAGACCCCCTGCCTGGGGAAGGCTGGGAACCAGCCTTCTCCAAGAGGGCTCATCCAGCCAGGATATCAGCACAGAGAATAAACAGCCAAGCTCACCGAGTGATGTGTCAGCATCCATGTTTCTGTTCTGACTTCTGTCCTACCTGGTGGACAAGGTGCCCCCAGGAGCACCACCTTGGACCTCAAGGGTGGGTAGATCTCCAGCAGAATGGAAATAGCAGGTTTGGTCCCTTGTGCTTCTGTTGCAGCTCCTGCTGCAGCTATCGCTGAGTCCCGAGGAGATGCTGCAACTCATGCAGGAGCCCACATACAAAAGGAAAAAGGAAAATGCTGTATTTAGTGTTATCAGCTCCTCACTTAGCCCCAGGTCAGCAAAGCACTAAAATGAGCATTCAGTCTCAAGCACGTGCTTAACCAGCTCCTGAATTAGAGGAATGGTTGCGGGGTCAGTGACTCAATGGCAGCCCCAAAGGAATGAGCCTGCATGTCTGCTTGTTGCAGTCAGACAGCCCCAAGAGCCCCAGACAGGAGTGCTGAACCCATCACCGCATCCCTGCTTTGGCAGGCTCCTGCAGAGAGGGCAAGCCCCTCTCTGGGGCACACACAGCTGCGGGGCTGAGCACACTTGGATGATGCCCAAGTGGATATTAGCAGATGAAAAACTGAACATGAGCCAGCAAGATGTGCTTGCAGCCCAGAAAGCCAATCACATTCTGGGCTGCATCAAAAGAAGCATGGCCAGCAGGTCAAGGGAGGCGATTCTGCCCCTCTACTCTGCTCTGGTAAGACCCCACCTGCAGTACTGCATCCAGTTCTGGGCCCCCCAACATAAAATGCAGACCTGCTTAAGCAGGTCCTGAGGAGGGCCATGAAGATGATCGGGGGCTGGAGTACCTCTCCTGTGAGGACAGGCTGAGAGAGTTGGGGTTGTTCAGCCTGGAGAAGAGAAGGCTCCAGGGAGTCCTTATAGTGGCCTTCCAGTACCTAAAGGGGGGCTACAGGAAAGATGGGGAGGGACTTTTTACAAGGGCATGTAGTGGTAGGACAAAGGGTAAGGGCTTTAGGCTGAAAGAGGGTAGACTTAGATTAGATGTAAGGAAGAAGTTCTTCCCTGTGAGGGTGGTGAGGCACTGGAACAGGTTGCCCAGAGAAGTTGTGGATGCCCCATCCCTGGCAGTGTTCAAGGCCAGGTTGGATGGGGCTTGGAGCAACCTGGACTCATGGAAGGTGTCCCTGCCCATGGCAGGGGGGTTGGAGTAAGGTGATCTTTAAGGTCCCTTCCAACCCAAACCATTCTAGGACTCTACACCTGCACCCTCACCGCAGGTGGATGGGTTCAGACCCTGGCAGGCATCTGGCAGAGGCAAGCAGGGGACCAGGGCTGGCTGTGCACAGCAGGGTCCTGGGCTGCCAGCTCTGACTCCTCTCCCTAACAACAGGGCCATCAGACACCTCAAAACACATTTGCTGTGGAGGCAGGGGAGGCACAGGTTTGCACAGGTCAGTCTCCTGCTAGTGCCTGCAAGCACATTTCCAGGACCTTGCATGGGAACCAGCTCTGGTGGCAGCTGACTTCCTCCATTCCTGCCACACACATTTAGGAAAATGTTGTTTGCAAGTGTGTTCCCTTCCTGGAGCATCACACTCACAGGACATGAGTGAGCAATGCCTGGAAAGTTACCAAAATAGCCTTTGCAGAAAATTGCTCTGAACCATTGTTTCAGGGATCCACTCTGGAACAGATAAAGTGATCTGGAAAAGGCACTATTTCTTGATTTATTTCCTGTTTACTTTCCTATCCCATAGTTGTTACTAAATAGCATTGATGCTGTATAGGTAAGTCCTCACATCTGTATTACAGTCCCCGTTTCAGTTATGATATACAGAACACCAATACACAACACCACTACTAGTGATAACTGTGATTTACGTAGCACCCAGCAACTGCTCTGGCCAGGGCAGGCATTCAGCCCTACCCTCCATAAAGAGGTTCAAGGCATTCCTCATCTGAAGAGATGGTCCAGGAGGACGGACCCCACCAGCCCTCTCCCATGACAAGGAAACCAGGGCCCAAAGCATCCTGTGACCTGCCTGGGTTGCAGGGAGCCACTGGCCCAAGGTGCACAGGGCACTGGCACCATTTAATGGCACAAGGCTGAAATGTGGATTTGTGAGCCCCGTTTCGAGGCCCTGCAGCCAGGACCAGCCCTGTTTGTTCTTCAGGGACACCCCAGGACTCAGGTACAACTGCTGTTCCACACAAATGGAGGGCAGAAAAGACGCCATGCAGCTTAATTACCAAGGAGAGCCACACATCCAGATTCTCAGATTATGAGTAATAGCTACAGTGAGATGGAAACCTTTGCTTGAATAATTTTGAATTATGAACACAACAGGGGAAATAATGTTTTCTTTGCAGACCTCCTCTGATGAAATGCTACTGCTTGGCTTGCTTTCTCACTCGGGGTGGGCACTGTCCCACAGTGCTGTCCCACCAGCGCTGCCCCAGGCCTGTGCCATCCACTGCTGCCGGTGGGGCAGAGGGAGCTGGGCTGAGCAGCACACTGCTTACTGCTTTTTGCCAAGGCCTTCCCTGCAGATACGCACAGGGAAAAATCCATGGACGGTGGCTATCGGGGCTGCAAAGCTGCTGTCCCAGGAGCATGCTGGCAGCAAATGGCATTCAGATGACCGGGTGTTTGCACAAAGGAGTGCCAGTAAGTTAATAGGTGACCATTTGGCAGGCGGCGCTGGGAAGTCAGTCACGGTTCAGCTGCCTTTGCAAGACTTTTTCTAGGTGCAGCACCTTCTCTATCTAGCCATGCAGGACCCCAAAAACACAGCTCTGGTCTTCAAACTCCCCAAAGCAGGGCCACAGCCAGCACCCTTCATTCCTCTTAAACCAAGATAAATAATTCACATACTGGTTAAACTGCTGCAGCCAGAGAATTAATGTCCCCATTCCAGTCCCAAGCCATTCTCCCTGCCCCACTTCCCACCATTGCAGCACATGCAGGAGAGCAGCAGCGTCAGGTAACACCGAGGGCCCCGTCCCCTCCTGCAAGAGCATGTCGGCTCCCTCCGTTGCAATTCCCAGGCCAGCTGGCAGCATTAGACACTGCTGCTTGGCTCCTTGGCTACTGCAGCTTGTGCATATTAGCACCCCAGTGAGTTTCTCATCCGTCTGACAGGACTCAGTGTGCATAACGATGCCAAAGTCAGTCGTAACTGGACAATTACAGTATCACTGGGAGAGCAGAAAAATTGCAATCCAAATATCCTTAATGAAGAGCCAGCAGGAACAGCAAGAGCCTCCCCAGCCTTGCCTGGCTGTCCCCAAACACAAGGTCACCACCCCAAGGGCATCACAGCACCCTCAGGTAAGGGCAGGATCCAGCCAGATAAGTTACACTGCTGAGGCTCAGGACCAGAAACAGGGGTACGAGCTCAGAAATGGGGTCTCCATGGAAAAACCTAAACCCACTGTGGCCAGCGGTTGAAGCTGACTCTGAGGGGTTCCGAGTCCCACCGTGGTGCGACCGCAGGCAGAGCCTCCTGCGCAGGCAGCTACAGCAATGGCAGGGAAAAGGCTGCATGCTCAGCACCTGCTTAACGTCCTCCCAGCTTTACCGATACTTGAAACATCACATCTGTAGGATCCCTTCAGGAAAACACACTTAACAATCCTTACAAGGAGGGAGATAAAACCAAAATGAAACGCATCAGCCAGTTCCCTCAGAAAGATTTCTGCGTCGCCGGGAAGTACAAGAGGATGGGTATCGTGCGATGGGAGAATCTACAGATCACCCAGCATCACTAATGAGAAGCTATTCTTTGAATACATAATTTGACATCCCATTTTATTTTCTTTCCAGCTTTGAGTTTACTCCTATGTAAGTTTTAAGGTTTTTGTTCCACAATTACAGGCCTGCGGTTCCCTCAAAGCACATCCTGAGAGCGCAGACACTTCTGAAGCAGGACTGCTCCCCTGCTGCCGAAATCATCAATTTCTTGCTAACCAAAGGGAAGCTCAACACAGAACCAGAGTGGCTTTGCTTTCAGGGTGTATAATGTGCCTCAACAACGTGATAATGAGCTGACATTAGAAAAAGAAGGGCTCTTCCAGCTCCTTTCTAGCCGAGAGGATGCTTGTGCCAAGTGTAGCTTTCATATGGAAAGTGGTGCATTTTTTCAATGTAAATATTTTAAAAGCAGTGTTTTATAAGAGAGAGGAAAAAAAAAATCTCACCTGGGTTTAACAGGAAAGCCTGTTCACAGAGTTCCTCCTTCTTCTGTCAAAGATCTTGTTGCAGGATGCTCTGCTCCCTCTGTCTCTTGAGTAACTGTGGGATTCATTACAGTAACTTCTCTCATATTTCATTTCTTGGCTGTTCTGTTTCTCCTGTCAGTGCTACCCTGCCCTCCAAGGTGGGATAGAATTGGTGCATCAGCCTCGGCGCTGTGCCGGCCCAGTTGCCCACAACAGGCACCAACAAGCACCTTCCCAGGGCTCAGCTGGGGGGGAGCGGGTCCCTCTGCCCCCGGGGGACAGCAGCACAGCTCCCAGCTGCAGCGGTGCAGCAAGCGCTTGTGCAAGCTTGTGCACACATGTGCACATGCAGAGGTGCTGGGGCTCTGCTGAGGCAGCAGGGTAGGGAGCCCAGCTGCCAGGAGCCCCTCACAGGACCGGAGCAAGGCGAGCAGGGCTGGCCATGGCCAGGGTCAACCGCCCCATCCAGACCACCCGGCAAGTCCGTGGGATGCAGCAGGTCTGAGGCCAAGCTGGGAAGCCAAACCACGGATCGGGTCAGGTCCAGTGGCTGCTGGGCAGGTCCATGGGGACAAGGCAGGAGCAAAGCCAAACCAGTCAGGGGCTGGATCCACAGGGTCTGCGGGACATGGGCCTGAGCCTCCTACAGCAGAGCTCAGGCAGGGGCTGAGGGCCCAGGGCTGAGCTTAAATGGGCTCCTGGGCCCGTGGGTACAGGGCCCAGATGGGGCTCATTAGGGCAATTAGTGCCCTAGGCTCTGGTGGAGCTTCCCGGTAAATGCTACCATCTCCCACAGGTGTGATGACCTGTGCCTGTTATCAGCACACTGGGTGTTGCTGTGCCAGCCCGCAGAAGGAACCCCAACTACAGCCACACACAGCGCACCCTGCCCGCCCTCTCCAGTGGCACGATGGCTGGAGACTCTGCCCCTGTGTCTGTAAAACCCACCTAAACTAATTGGAGACAAAACCTTGTGACGTCCCCGGGGCACACTGGTGGATGGGAATCCCGCTGTGCTCCAGCGGTGCCAGCTCAGGTCCAGGCAGCTACTGGAGGAGAGAGCTTGTGTGGCTGCAAGCTGGCGCCATCACCCCTGTGCTGGGGCAGGGGCTGCCTGAGCACGAGCCCCCCTGGGGATTTAACAGAGGACATGGCCATGCAGCATGTCCCAGCACTCGATGGGCTGCCCTCCTCCCTCCCCTGGCAGCTCGCATACCTGGACAGCACGAGAATGGGCTGAGAAAGAAATGCCTCGTCCTATCCTGCCCCATGCATTGCTGTTTTCATCTTAAAAGTGACAGTAAAACAGCATCCATATTACGGTGACATTAGCAGAATAGCTGCCACAGGGTTGCCTCCTGCTTTATGCTTTTCAGGCAGCGGCCAGCAGCAAGAGATCAGAAACTGTTTTTATGTTGCTTCAGAGCTGTGTCGGCTCAATGAGCCAACAAACCCTGCAGTGCCAGCGTGCGTCCTGCTAGCGCTGCTTAGCACTCGGAGCATTAAATTATTGACAGGATGCTGCTTGTGAACCTGCAGCACTCCTGACCCAGATACTCATTGTCACTAAACCTGGAAGACAGAAGTCTCCAAAATGTCAAATTTGCTGAAATATTCATGTTGTAAATACAGATGGTATAAAATCTCCAGCGAGGTTACAGCCTGCGTATTTACTTATGTCAGCTCCACTACCGAGAGCGAATGAGTCACAGCCACTTTATTAAATTCACACGCAATAGCAAGGAAGGCGACGCACGATGTCGAATGGGCTTTAGGTGACACAAGCTCCTTGCATACATTACAGCTTCCAAGAAAAAACACTCCTCTCTTCTATCCGCTCTGACACAATATTAACTCTGCTTTTTCCATTGCCCTGCTGGAAGCAAGTCAAAGCTGCAGCATTATTTCCACAACAGAAGGTGCAACAAGCAAATGGGCATTAATCCTGAATAATGGATCCAGCAATGTCAGGGACGAGCCTCTCCTGCTCGTGGGGAATGCAAAATCCCAGAGAAGGCAGGCGCTCCTGGCCCAGCCTGGCAGGGTCCCTGGCCAAGACAAGCAGCAGAACTGTCCTTTTGCAGGAGTTAAATTCAGCTCGATCGTGGGAGAAGAGCCTCTGTCCCAGGAGGATCAATTTGAGGGAAGCTCTCAGTGAAAGGCCAGCTGGGACCCTGCCCTCTGCCTGCTTTCTGAACTGGCTTCTCGAAGAGCACCTGCAGTCACCTCCCAGTCCTGAGCTCCACAAGCTGGGTCAGCAGTGCACAGAGCTGCAGTGCTTTCCATGGGTAGACCTCCACCCCCAAAATGTGTAGAGATACATCTCCCTTGGTGACCTGACTCCCACCACTAGCCAGATACCTCCCATTTAGGTGGAAGAACAATTTTCCCTAAACCCCCTCAGCAGATGACAAAACGGGTGAGCCGATTTCAAACTTTCTTGTTTAGAGCCTAGCCTGTAGCTTCCCTTCCTGCTGCCTGAGTATTTGGACAGGAGAAACAGTGGATCAAACTCGGATCTGTTGCAGCGATATGGAGTTGGGCCAGTCCCAGTTAGCACAGGAGTTAGCACTGGAGTCACGGGACCAAAATCCCTCTTACTACAGGCAGAAATGCCTTTGGCACCTACCCCATGGTGACTTAGTTCTTTCTGAGGGCTCCATAGCATGGCCATAGCAAGGATGGACCTCCACAGCCTGGTGCATGCTGTGCAGAGAGGCTCATGCCTTCCCACCGCAGGGTCCCCTGGCCAGCAGTAGCATCATGATGCTGTCCACACTCGCTTGAGAAAAAATCAGGTTGATTCCCCCCCAACACCATGGGGAGCTGAAAGAGTTGCCATTTCCCAGGAGACAGCTTTGATGGAAACGACAATGAGCAGAAAACTGGAGACTGCTCCTACCAAATGGTTTCCCAGGTGTAACGAGGGTGGGCTTGTGCAAGGTGGGGGCACATGTTGGCAGAGGATGCACGCACTCACCAAGCGGGACTTCCTTGCATGTGGGCTGCCCTGTTCACCCCTGCAAACACCCCTGCCCCTGTGGGGTGTTTGCAGGGGTGAACGGGGCAGCCCACGTGCAGAAACATGCATGCGTGCTCTGCACAACTAGGACCCCCCGTCCAAGGGTGCACAGGGGGCACGGCAGCCGGGCAGCTGTCCCATGCAAGGAATGGTGTGAAACCTCCCCTCGCCTGCGAGCGGAGGGTACAAAACGAAGCGCTCCAGCTGCCTGTGCCTCGCTGCCCTTGTGCAGTTGTCTGCCAGTTGTGTGTGCCGATTGCTATGAATGCCACCATCTGGTGTGCCACGTGGACATCATAATCTTTTCTTAATTACATTAGCAGTGCAATCAGTTACTGCATTACAAGGCCGGCGATGAGCTTTTAAATCTTGGTGGAAATCATAAATAATTGCACTAAGTACCAGGCGCCAGATGTGAGTGCCAACTTCAGTTGCTCTAGATAAATAGTAACCTTACAACAGTGTTAGATAACGGTCCAGTCACTGCTTTTCATGGCTTAACAGTGGCTGCACTCCCATTTTTTTCCAGGCAGGCTCTATCCCCAGTGGTGGATTAAAAAAAACCACAAACCACAAACAGGATTTTTCAAAATGTTAAAAATAACAGCAACATGGAAGAAAAATATGTTCCAGTTTAACACGGTGGAGTGGGTGGGTTCCAGGCAGCCCCCCCCCTCACCATGAGCCCCTCATGCCGCTGCAGGGGCAGGATGGGGGTCAGCCAGAATTCAGCAGAACAGGGGGACAGACCTGGATGTACAGGCACGGCAATGGGGCCTCCTCACCTGGCAGCAGCCGCAGTGGGAACGGTCCCGCTGGACCGTCCCGGGGGGGACGGGCTGGCCACGGCATAGGGCTGCTCGGGCTCCCCCCTGGGCCAGCTGAGCTGGGGCTATGCACCAAAAAGCCTTCTCATTTCAGGAAAATTTGGGATTTTTTTTGTAAAAAGGGGGCATCTGAATACCAACAAACTTTTTGGCCGACTTCTTTGGAGTCGGGAAATTCACTGAAAGGATCCTGCCCATAACTAACGTATGACCCAAAGAGAGGGCCTTCGTCACACAAGCAGAAGAGCCTCACACCATCCCCTGTGTCCCAAACGGGCTGCCATCCCTGGGGCTGTCCTGCTCCCGGAGAAGCACACGGAGGTCTGCCGGGAGCAGGTGCCAAGGTCGGCTTTGCCATGGCCATCTGTGTCCCCGTTGCCAGAAGGACGTGGCAGCTCTGCCGCCGGGCAGTTAGGAGGAATCGGCTCCTTGTCAGTGACTGTGGGATTCCCAAGCTGCGAGCGCAGCTATAATCCTCAGGTGCCATTCAGAAACCAGCCAGTGACTGGTACATCAGCAGGGAGCTGCCGTCTCCCTGCACGTGCCCAGCTCCGCGCCAGCCCCGCTCGCACCCAGCGTGGCCCCCAGCTGAGCCAAGGGGGCTGTTGCGTTTTTAGCATCGCTCGGGGATGGCAGTAGGCAGCACGGCATGGCTGTGACAGTGTTGTAGGTGTGACGCGGCCCCGGCCCCGAAGGCTGCCGTCCCCCCGGGAAGCTGGCGTGGGCGGGATGCTCACCCCTACGCTGCATCCCAGATGCTGCAGGCAAGCGCTGACCCATGGATCCCATGGGGAGAGCACAGAGCGGCACATCGGGATCCGTCCTGAAGGAGAACGTGAGCCGATACCCTTGCGGTGTTTAAATAAGCAAAGTTTTTGTGCAAAGCAGAGGTTAATGTACTTTATTGTTCAATGTCATGTTTATAGTGGATTGTTGGAGGAAAAAAATGTGATTAATTGCCCAGAAACCCACGGATCTACAATTATTTGGTTGTTGTGAACAAATAAAGGGCTACAGTATTCATCATATTCAAATGAGGCAGTAAAATAAATGATGGCATGCCGTTTATGAACAAAACCTAGCCGTGTTCCCTCACAATCTGAAAATGTACTCGAAAAATTGTAAATGAGATACAGCCATTGTCGAGGGCTCACTGGTGATTTGTCTTTGTGTAATGTTTTGCAGTGCTGACCCATCACTTGCCTGTTTTAATTTATGTCACAATATGCACCTTCATTATGCACTTTATGAAAACGAAGTGCCAATTTGTAATAAAGACTTGTTTTCAATGAAATCTCCTCTTTTTGGTAGGTGTTCTGCTTTTCATTAGCACCCATTTCACCAGGCCTAGTTAAAGAGCACAGGTACAGACTAAATATGTCCGATCATTCATCATAATTTTGCTTTCCACTTTGTCACAGCTTGGGTATTTAAGGAAGATAGATGATACAAGATGTTGTCTCCTTTTCAGACTCTTTATGCTCTGGTAAGTGTGTCCGATGCAGAATTATTTTGCCACTTTATTATTTTCTAGTGAGTGTTTGTCACAGCCCGCTCTGCCTCTCGGTGCGGCGCCGGTGTTTGCTGTCACTCACCGCCGTCTCGCCGGCCGTGGCAGGGCTCGGGGCAGCGCTGCCTCCTCGCTGTCAGCAGCTCTGCGCAGAGCTCAGCCCTGCACCGCGCTGCCGCCGGTGCTGCCTGGCCGTGGCTGAAGCCGAAACATTGGTGCCCGTTCACTGGGGACCTGTTTCTTCTCACCTTGGGCAGCCACGTGCGGGTGACGCTAACGCCCTCAGGCAGCTCTGCCTGAAAGGGGTGTTTCATGGTGGTGGGGGCTGCCCGCCCAGCCCCGACTCACGTCCAGCCCATGGACATCCCATCCCTTTGCTGCCCAACGTCAAGCCCATCCCATGCCCAGATGCCTTTTGCTGTCCAACGAGCCTTCATCATGTCATGCTCATCTCTGACCCTGAGCTGCCACAGCGGTCGCAGGTGATGGGATCGCTGGTGGTCTCCTCCTCTCTCCAAGGGTGGGCATGGGTGCCAGGTGCCAGGGTTTGCGGTTTGTGCTTGGTAGGGCCTGGGAGATGGCAGGGCTGAGGAATCGTGGGGTGCCAGCACCGATGGGAGCCGCTGTGCTGGCCCTCAGGCCGGCTGCCTCGTGGCTGGGCACTGCCCCGCTGGCTGCAGGCACGGCATGGCCGTCACCCAGCTGTAGGTGCTGCCATGAACAGCTGAGGCCCAGCCATCCCTGGCACGAGGCACTCACTGGGAAGGTTTCCCCGTTGATGTTGCTCTGTGACAGCTGAGCATCAATGAGGAATTTAAGGGCACTCCACGACTCTGACCACACACACCTTTACCCCGGAGAGCTGCACCATGCCTGCAAATCTGGCTTCTGCATCCCTTTGCATTGCTGGCACCTTGGTTCACTTTGGGAGAGCAGCACACCCCATGGCTGCACACAGACTGTGTAAAGGATGACAGAAAACTGGTGAGTGCAAGGTCTTTTGGGCAAGGGGTCTCCTCAGGGTCTGCAGTGTCTCTTGCTCCAGGTGAGCATCCTCAAAGGATGGACCCAAATCCCACACCTCCCTCAGATGTCTCCGGCACTTAAGGATGGAGCAGCTGGCTCTGCTTTCTGCTCCTTGGTGGATGATGACCACAAAGTTGGGAGAGCAAGCTTGTCTCCTGGCTGCTGCACCTGGAGCACTGGGAGCAGACAAGGGGCCCCAACCCGGGGGCCCAGCACCGCCGTACTCGGAGCAGCCCACACCACCGGAACGCCACAGCCACACGCCTTGCTCCCTCGTGCCAGCCCATGAGCAGCCGTCCAGCGCGGGAGTGCTAACGAGCTAACAAATGTCTCACAGGTTTTGATAATGAGCAGCACTCCGGAGCCAAAGCCCTGCTCCCTCTGCCCACACCTCTCGCTGACTCGGGCCCACGCGGGCGCTGTGGCACAGCCCCTGCCTGCGCGCTAGGACGGAGCGCATCCAGGCATAGCGCGCTCTGAAAACTCTCCCAACCTCTCAGACCGGGAAAAGCTTTTGGCCTCAGCTGCTAAGCAGCATGTTGTGCGTAGCAGGAGCCCAGGAGGACGACGGCTGTGGATGTTGCTCGACGGCAGGGCTGGCTCTCCCCCCGGCTGGCACACGGCGGCGGCGGCACAGATGTGCGAATGCAGATAGAGCCGGAGAGCAGAGGTGCCAGGAGGCTGGCGGCCGTGCCAGCGCTCATTGTGCTGCTGCGGAGGCAGCCCGGGCTGTGTTGCTGGTAATCAGCTGCAGCCTGCTCGGGGCAGCCACACTTGCTCTTCGCAGCGCAGTCCCAGCGGCTGCACGCAGCTCGGGCGGCTTTGTGTTTTTAATCTGCTTGTTGCCACATTCCTCTGTTTGGTCCTTCCCAGCTTCTGCTTCCCTGGCACGTGTGCACAGGCTCGTCAGGACTCATGATGTAGCACCAGGTATTTTCATCCATTCCTCTATCGCCGGAGCCTTTGTGTTCCAGGCACCCTGACTTTGCATGTACAGTGGCTCTCCCCAGTCAGCTGAAGCAGAAGGGGAAAGAGCTGGGGCTCCCCGAAGGATTCTTCTCGTGTCTGGAGCCCTCCTTGATATTTAGACACTCACCAGCAGATGCACAGGCAGTGCCCCAGAAGTCCTGGACAGGGAACAGCGTTTGCTGCACAGCAGAAAGGAGGCGGAATACATTTTGCCATTGCCCACGCTTACTTGGTCTGCTAAAATCAAGAGATTCATATTTAAACTCCTGAGTCTGTCAAGGATGAACAAATACGGCCCCACCAGCCTGGGGAGGTCGCCAAGCCGAGAAGCGCTTTGGGATGGCGGGCTGGGAATTCTGCGGCACCCGTTGGGGTTCCCCCTCACGCCCCGGGCTGGCAGCACAGGCTGGGGCGGAAGGAGGGCAGCCCGGCGGTGGGGAGCTCTGCCCCAGCTGCGGCCACTGCTGGGCCCCGCTGCTTGCAAAGGCCACGACCGTGGACCCCACAGCCTGGGCTGCTCAGTGGGAATGCGTCTTTTTTTAAGGTGATGCTTTGAGCTAGGGCAGGTGTCGCAGGAGGAGCGGGGCTGGTACCAGCCTCTGGGACAGGTTGGCTCCTATAGCTCCTATAGCTCCTGCAGCTCCTTTGTGAGCGGAACACAGACTGAACATGTTCATTCCATTTCTAAAAGTGTGAGAAAAAAATACCATCAGTACAGCTTCCAGTTCTGCTCTTTAAGTATCATATAATTTAGATTAACAGATATTTTGCAGATGCCACTGTACTTGACAAGATATAATTACTTTTAACAAGAAAAAGTTGTTTTTTTCAGCTGCTCTCTGAATGCAGGGCTGTTCCCAAACAGTGATCGTGCCGCGCATTGTGCCGGAGAGAGCAACTCTTGCAGCAGAGCTGTAGAGGCCCCTTTTCTATCTGCATGTAGTATTCATGCTAATATTTGTGACTCCCGAAGACGTCCTTGAAAAGGCTGCGCAATTCCTTTCAGGGGCAAAATCTCCGAGTGTTTCAAACCGGCGCTCTTCCCTTCGTTCCCGGTCCGCCACAGATGGGCTTTGCAGAAGGGCCACAATGGAAGACTGGCAGCCGCCCAAGCGGTGGCTGGGCAGAGCCTCCAGCTCCCTGGAAGGAACGACCCCCTCATCAATCTCCGCTGAAGACCGAGCAGAGAGGAGCGAAGGCAGAGGGAAGGCGGGGGTGGGGGGACACGAAGGTGCAAAAAGGGGGAGAAGCAGGATCGGCCGCCCCGCTGCCCGTCCCGCCGGGCCCTGCCCGCCCCGCGCGCTGCCGCCTGCCCCGGGCCACGCGTGCCCCCGCGCCGCGCGGGGCGGGCAGCGACCACCAGGTGGCGACGTCGGGGGCCGCCGCGTGGCCGGCGTGCCCCAAACGCCCCCGGGACCCCCAGATCCCCCCCGGGACCCAGACCCCCCTGGGACCCCCCCTGGCACCCCCAGACACCCCCCCGGGACCCCGACCTCCCCCCCGGGACCCCCAGATCCCCCCCCGGGACCCCGCCCCCCCCCCCGGGACCCCCCGATCCCCTCCCGGGACCCCCAGATCCCCCCCCCCGGGACCAAGACCCCCCTGGGACCCCCCCCCCGGGACCCCCAGACACCCTCCCGGGCCCCCCAACCCACCCCGGGACCCTCAGACCTCCCTTCTGCCCCCCGCCCCCCCATCCCCTCCAGACCCGCCCCGGGACCCCCAGACACCCCCCCAGGCCTCTCCCCGGCCCCCAGCGGCGTCCCAGCGCGCCGTTCAGGAAAGCCTCCCCGGCCCGGGAAGGGGCCGCCCCCCCGCCCCGGGCTCTGCGAGGAAATCTCAGCTCAGTTTGGCGACAATAGACGGTAAATGAAAATGTCCCAGTGGAAAAGATCAAGATCTCCCGTAAAACATAGCTGACTAAAAACTACATCCAAAGAAATTTGACGAAAAGCGTGTCCCGTTCAAAAAATGTCATTTGAAAATTGTGACCAGTCCTAAGGAAAACCCAGCTTGCAATTTGTTTATAATTTTACAAAGGTACCAGGGGAAGCCATCAAGTTGCCTGCTCTTTGCATCATTTCCAGGCTTTTTTTTGAGCAAACGGGGTATTTCTTCACAAGGACCATCAGAACAGCACGAGCAGTAACACATCCTACAGCCCCGCACATCCTCAGCCTGACAATACAGAAACGGCCAACTTTGAGGATTTCTCATGTTCTAGAGCTCATCTGCGTGATTGCTTAAAATATATTGCATTTAGATCTTTCTCCGTAACAAGCTGGGTGAGCAGATGAGAGGCAAAGGCAAAACCAGCCCTTCAAGGAGGGAGACCAAGCAAACCCGGGGATGATTCACAGCAGGGAGGGAGGGAAACGGGGGCCATCCCCGCGCCCAGGGAAGCTGCCATCAGCAGCAGATAGAGAAATACGGTGAAATACGACCGTACACTTATGGCTAATACCTGCACAGCTAAAAACTCCTCCATCACCAGTGCTTGAGCCACGTCCCAGTCAGTAACAACACCAAAATGGTATTTATGTTTATCCTGTGACTGATTAAATCTAACAGCAGCAAAGGAGGAAGAAGCAGGAGCACGCACACGTGCCTGCTGCCAGCACTGGGCCAGGGCCAGGCGGGTGGGGGGACACCCTGACCCCAGGTCCCCCCTGCTCTGCTCCGGCCACGCGGAGCTTCCCAAGCCGTCCTGTCCCCCCCAGTTCTGCCTGCCCACCTTCGCCGTCCCTGCAAATCCCTGCAGGAAGAAACTATTCCGCCTTCAATGCAAATAATGGCACAGAAGTTCTGATTAAATAACACTATGCCAGCCGGATCCTGGGCTGAATCACCCAGGACCTGCCCTGAAAGGATCAAAGCTCGCCATCCCACCCTCACCCAGCTGAGCAGTCAGGCAGCAGCGCAGAGGGCAGCAACATTTTTTTTTTTTTTTTTTAAGAGAGCAGTTTTCCATCAAGGAAAGCATTTTCATTGAAATGGAAATGCTCATGGGGATGTCAGTTTTGATGACACCTTTGATGGGAGAAAGATTAAACAATTTTTTTCCTTTTTATATTTGGTTGAGAATTTTGATTTGATAAGGTAAAATATTAAAAATAAATACATTCACTGCTCTTACTTAAATTACTTTTGCTTAAAATTGCATATAATATTAAATATTTAGCATTATAATATATAGCATGTTGTATTTGATAATATATTTTTATACATAATGAAACAATTTGATATTATCAAGAAGGCAGCTAGGATGCTTCTAAATTAAGGTTTTGGTTTTGGGTTTTTTCCTATTCTATGGTGAATATTTAAGTTTTGTTCTGATTCAAAAGGAAAATGCATTTTGAAGTGCCAGTATGTTCCATAGACCAGAAACACTGTTCTCTGACCATTTCAAATCCCAGGTTTTACTTTGGTTTTAGGGCTGATGCCGTTCCTGAGGCCACACCAGCCCCAGCCCCATGGGCAGCGGCATGTTCTCCCACGCCGGGGCTTGCTCCCGACCCCCCCTCGCTCCCCCTCATTTTAGCACACGCCAGACTAAGGAGTAATGTTATGCAGAATGATCTCAAACCATTGCTTATTAATAATCGTGTATTATGTGAGATGCACAGTATTGATTTAAACCCACGGGGCAGCTTTGGGAAGAGAAGGTTTAATTTATAGAAACACTGATGTCTGATAGCAATAAATAATTAGGGCGATTGCAAAAAAAGGGTTCATAGGGCACTGCCCTCCAACTCCAGCTGGCTGCTCTTGTCCTGCTAATAAATTGGTTAATAAAAGGAGAGGGAGAAAGCCTGGATTCTGGGGTTATAAAAACAAATGACATTTTTATGTTTAGTGGACAGGAAAGAAACGGGAAGGCAGAGAAGTCAGCCGGGTGCACCAGGAATCACTTTGTGGTTCGCAGTCTGAATTCCTTAATGACATTCTCATTAAAAGTTCTTGCTGCCAAATGCTGTTTGCTTTCGCCTTCAGAACTGTCTGCATTAATAATGAGTAACTCTGCTTGGAAGTTATTTACATAAAGTATTGTTCTCATGTCACTGTGCCGACAGCCGCGCCAGGCTAGGGGAGGGGGACAACACCCGGGGAGCCCGGCACTCGCAGCCAGCGTGGCGGCAACCGCAGCCATGCAAAAGGCAGCGCTAAATGCTTCAAACGTGCGATTCCTCTCCTGCTCGAGCCAGCAACGATCTGCGGACCATGCGGCTGGGCTGGAGAAGGATGAGCATGAGGGGGCTCTGAGCAGTGCGGTGGACTGACCCCACGTGAGCCCCAAGCCCCCAGCTGCCCACTTGCACCTGGCTCCCCAAGCAGGAGCTCTGGGCAGTGTCTGCCTCTTGCCCTGCACCGAGATTTATGGGTGTGAAACCTCGCAGAGGACCAGCAGAGGCAACTCCTACACCCTTGGGGATCCCAGCCAGGGAAGCAACGTGTTATTATCTAGAAGAAAATCATAAGACCCTTTTCATATGCAAACTGCTGATATTCCAGCAGCCTCTGCACTGAGACCGCAAGCTGAGCCGTGGGGGTCCCAGCATCACCCTGGGCTCACACCAGCTCTGTCCTCGCTTCCTGCCTCGCTCCCCGAGGCTCTGCTCACCTCCTGCCCACCGGCCATCCCTGGCCACGGTGCCCACCCCGCCACACACCGTCCCCAGCCGCTGCGGTGGCCCCATGTCAGCCCGAGCCCCGGCGTCCCCACTCCGTGTCTGGGCAGCACCTGGGGCAATGGTGCTCCAACCCCCAGCCAAGCAGAGAGCAGCCGCCAGACTTTGCGCTCCTCTGTTGCCGAGCCTTTTCTCCTTTAGTCTCGGCTGCTGCTCTCCCACTCACTGGCAGCAAGTTCCCCGTATCCTGGCCGCAGCTCCCCCGTGAATCAGACACGGCGCGGTGCAATAGCTGTGCCCCGCTTTGGAATAGAACCCGTGCGCTCTGCACCTTGGCCTCCAGCCTCATGGGCTTTTGGAGAGCAGGCGGCCAGATGCTGTGGTTTGTTCACGTGCTGGAGTAGCCGTGTTCATCTGCTCCATGTGTTTGCTGTAGCTTTTGACTTGGGATCAGATCTCTGGGTTGGAGGCATTTGAGCAATGTCCTCGGGATCCTTCTGCTTGTCAACATGAAGGGTGCTGCTCCGCCCCAACCGGAACGTTTTCAGCGTACGCGGGACCACGGCGCTCAGCGGGACAAGGATGAGCTGAGCTGGGTGGGCACAGTGGTCCACAGTCCAGCTGCAGCACAGCAGCACTGACGGGGTTAATGGTTTTCATCCTGGGAACATCAGAATCAGCTCTGTCTGCTAAGTATAGAAACTTTTTAGATTTAATGGAGAGTTTTGAAGGTTCCGTAATGGATAGAGATTTTTAATTGGAATGGTTGTGAGCAGCGCAGAGAGCCTGGAGCAGTGAGGGCTGTGGGTACGCCGCACACTCCTCTTCTTCAGGAGGCAGACGTGATGGGTGCAGACAATTACCTGCAGTAATGCCCACTCCCTGGAGTCACAGCACTGGAATAAGTCACCAGAGTCAGCATATAACACCTAATAAAGTGATTTCAGGTATTATCAGTAACAGCACTGCCTATCACTGAAGAAACTGTGCCGTTGAACTGCCCAAATCACACACGCATGAGGACGTGACATGGCATGCCAGCCGTGTGTTTTCCTCTCGCACAGCTTTCTGCGTGCGGCGATCACTCATGATCTAGGGTGCTGGCTTAGGTATACAGTGCTGCACTGCTGCTTCACACGGCTGAGCTGGGAAGGCAGAGCAGTTAGTGTGTCCGTTTCTAGGGAAAGCATCCTATACCCTGCAATTATAGCAGGGGGACGGTAGTAAACAAACCTCGTTTTAAAAGGTTATGCAAATGACTATCGGCACTGCAGTATCATCACTCTGACAAGCTGCAGACAGCTGAGGCTGAAGCACTATCCAGGTTTTCATCCGTCTCTTCTGGAAGCTCCTACCTGTTTTACTGTCATGTAAGTGCAATTCTAACTGGGGCTCATACGTCCCTCGATAATATTATCATGTATTATTATAAATTTTGTTACTTACATTACAGTAAAAATAGCAAGCCCCATGGGAAATAGGAGACCCTTTCACCAGGCAATAAACCAGTGCAAAACAGAAAGCCAGACCTCGTCATCCGAGAGAGCAGTTAAAGCTGGGCTGGAAAAGGAGCTGGTTCCTGAACGGGAGGAGGTGAGACCAGTCCAGAATCTTCCATGGAACAAAATTGTATGAAAAGCCTAATTTCAGGTCAACAGAAATTACTTGCTTGAGGAAAATTTAAACATTTAATTCCAAATTTTTATTTAATTTACATTTTTAGTACAAAATTGAAATGAAATATCAGGCTGAAGTGGAAAATTGAAATGTTCTGCTCTGAAAAGGTTGAGGCTGAATGTTTTGACCTTATCAGGAAAACTTCCCCCCACATCCCCAATTTTTCTTTCGCAACAAATTTTTGTCAAAGCCAAGACATTCCTACAAAACATCTTGCTTCTGACCAGCTGGCATTTCTTGACAGAGGCGGCCCAGCCAGGACCCCCCAGCAGCTCGGCTGGCCGGCTGACCGGTGGAAGCCACCCTCGCCCCTTGCCCCAGCGGGGCTCAGCTGCCGGGCTCGGTGCGGCTGTGGCTCCCGGACCCCGGTGCTGGTGCTGGAGCTGGCGCTGCATGATCGGGCTGCGGCAGCGCTGCCTGCAGAGCACTGCCCCCCGGGAACAGAACAGAAACACCCCGAGGTGTCACCCAGTGCCTGTCCCATCCCCATCAGCGGCGGCTCCGCGAGATGGGACGTGCCGAAGCATCGCCGGGCACCTGCAGGGAGAGAACCAAGCTGTCCCGCTCCTGCTCTGCAGCATCGCCTGCACACCCCGAAGCTGTGACTTTTTTTTCTAAATGTATTCCCTTGGCTTAACTGCACGTTTTACCTTTCCCTGCAAACCTGGCCTTGCCATAGAGGCATAAACAGATGGAAGCCAGCACCCCGTCGGTGCCGGGGGCTATGAAGCCTTTCTGGGCGCTGCGCCCGGCAGGGCCCAACCGCGACCGGCACAGGACCTGCCGAGCCCCAGACCCGACTCACCCACAGCCATGCCAGGCTCCTCCGCCGCCAGCTGCCCCGGTGACAGTCACCTGCCAAACTACCCCCCGCTCCAGCAGATGTTTGGGATGTTAATTCCCAGTAAATTTTGATGCATTATGTTTACTCCCAGTTTGACTGGCAGAGCCGTGCCCATCCCTGCGGGCACGCTCGTGCATCACCTCCCGAGCAAGCACCATGGCTGCCGCCGACTCGGCCGCAGCTGAGCGCCGTCGGCTGCCTCCCCAGCTGCCTCGCAGAGCCAAGAAATCACCTTCTGAGTCCTGCAGGTGTTTTCGCTCCTGCTCCTGGCACGCTGTGCCTGACTGCCCGACTGGCCGCACGCTTCCCAGCGACTCCCCCGGCGCGGAGATAGCCCCGCCGCGGTGCTGCTGCACGCACACGGCTCTGGGGGCTCTTTGACAACCGTGGCCTGGAGATTTGCCATTTCAGTTTCCTCAGTGATGCCGTCAGCTTATCCACAGCATCTTAGTCACTGCCAAGGCGACGGTGCTGTGCAAACATCGCGTGGGGCTTCACAGATCAGCAATCAATAATCTGCAGTTCTGCGCAGAAAGGCAAGCCGGAGCCCGTGTGCCGCCCAAAGGCAGGTGAACGCTGTCGTGCATTTGCACGCTGCGAGCAGCCGGCCGGCGTGGGCAGGCCGGGGCACGGGCAGCGTGCGGTGGGTGCCCGCGCAGAGGGAGCCGCAGCCGGGTTTGCAGCAGGCCCAGAAAAACACATGCAGCAGGAGCGAGGGCGCACGCCTGCGTGCGTGCAGGGACCCGCGTGCGCGGGCGGGCAGTCCGGGCACACGCCGTGATGCACACGCGTGCACACGCGTGCACGGGCAGGCACAGACCATCTCGGCAGCCGTGCAGGCAGCCTGGCGTTCCCAGAGGCATTAGCAGACCGCTCGCCTGCCTGTTAGTCATCCCGGCTCTGCCCGGATCCGTAAGCCTTACCGGCAGCGCTGCTCTCCCTCTCCTGAAGGAAAGCTGTGCACAAAGGGCCATAAGAAATCGCCCAGATACATTGAAAGATTTTCATGGCAAGAAATCAAATAAAATGTTCACAGTGATGAAGTGAAAAATAAAACATGCTTTCAGAAAATGGTCCTTTTCTTCTCCGTGCCTGGGGGGGGGGGGGGCTGAGGGGGAACACAGACAAAGGTGCCAAAGGTCTCAATCATCTCACCGCTTAATTATTCCATCTCTCAGAAGGCATCTCCAGGCAATTAGAATAATCATTCATGCCTGTGCTTTACCAGGGACTCTTGCATTCTTCCTGTGAAGCATCAGAGCTGGATTGTAATTTTTTTTTTTAACTTTAGCGGTGACCTGCAACTAAAGGAAAAATAAAAGTTTTTTGAAATATTAGTTTAATAAGACATGAGAATAATATTAAGGATATGAGCCTCCCTTATTTATTATTTATATGTATAGTGTGATTTAGAGATGCACTTGAACCAAACAAGTCACTACCAAAGAGTGGATCTATCTCTCTCTATATATATTAAAAAAACCTACAATATTCGCCTGGAGATTCTGTCCACATATTCGGAGATTGTGATTTAACATACACAGTTTATCAAGGCTGGTGTGCTGCACAGAGAGGCTGGAGTTTTATGTAAGGGTATAAATAATCAATGCACATAGCAACTTTAAATTACTGCTAATGTGTTTTACTTATGTTCCCACTAGAACGATATGTGAAATAACAGGGAGTTGCTAGGCACACACTTGACAAATAATATCCATGAGTTTCCATTTTTATTATTTTTATACATTTCTTATTAAACCGAGCGGTATAGTTCAAGCCCGTGCAGCCAGCCCTTACTGGTGGATTACAGTAAGCACGTGAAATGGGGGGTTAATGCTGCGTGGCACAGCCGCTGCTGCCGGGCATCTCACAGCAGGGCTGGGCTGGGACACCGAGGGGCTGCGCAGCCCCTCGCCACCCCCCTGCCCCTCGCGGGGCTGGCTGCCGGCACGTGGGCCTGTAAATCCTTCAGCAGAACCAGCAGCCGCCGCCGCCGCTCCAGCTTCTGCTGTTGGCTACAGCGCCCGGGCAATTTCGGCCGGGATCTGGCCCGTGTGGCTGCTGCTGCGGGTTGTAAGTGGCCCTGAGAATGTTTACGCTGGGCTCGTGGCTGAAACGATTTCTTTCTTTTAATTTCATTTTCAAAAACTATTTCTTTTCCACCTTTCCTCCCAGGCTGCTGGGGAGGGGAGGCCAGGGCTCAGGAGCTGCCTGCCAGGGGCGAGCCCCTGATTTTGAGCAGTTCTGCAGAGAAGTCACCGCAGCTGTGTGATCTGTCATCTCAGTAAGGAGGATGTTTGGATGCTCCAATGCAAAACATCCCCCGATGTGTCTGGACGAAAGCCGAGGGTGCTCCGGCACTGGGCAGGTGTCTGAAGAGCGGGCAGTCCGTGCAGTCGTAGGGACGCTACTCAGGGTAGTGGTGAAGAATAGTTCCACAGGCTTCATGGTCCTCAGGGGCAGCCCGGCCTCCCGTTCACTTGTCATTGGAACTGGTAGAGATTTCCTTAAGCATAGTTTCTTGATGACTTTTTCATCCCCGTTAGGGTTTTGGCACAAGAAGAGCGGACCCCGTCTGCCTGGTTTGCCTCCATGAGCTGCTGCATTCAAACCATTAATTCACCTTTTCTCTTCTGCCATGTACATTATACAGTGTCTGTAACCATCTTTGCTGGACCCAAAGGACTGGATTCTGTAATGGTCCAAAACCCCAGCAGTTATGCCAGATAATACACTGTGGCACCGTGTGGGCAGGTGGGCTGACACCAGGAGCAGGCAGCCCAGCGCCGGGCAGACCTGTGCCAGGACCCGTGCAGAGCCGCGTGGGCAGAAGGGTCGGGTCCGCCTGCCCCGCTGGGCACAGCTGGCAGCAGCACAGGCTGGGGGTGTCAACCCCCCATGGCCCTGGGAACCAGGAGCACATCCCCTGCTTTATTTTGCCCTCAAATCGGCTAACAGGCACCAGCCAGCCTGCGGCTCTGCTCAAGACGGGTAGCTGCAGAAGCCAACGGGCTGTGTGGGCTGGTCCCTGCTGCAGGAGCCGGGCCAGGCACGGCTCGCAGGGGCTGGAGCTCAGGGCTTCTCCTGGAGATGATCTAGTCCTCACCCTGCTGAGAAGGGATTGTTTAAAGTAGCATCTGTTGCAGGAGCCGACATGCTCTACATTACATTACATACATAGCCGACATGGCACATTATGTTACGTTACACAGCTGACATTCTACATACCGTTTGTAGAAGCACAGCCTCACCAGGCGAGGTTGAAAGATGCGATACACAGAAATCCAAATATTAAACATGGCACTGATATGAAAGACACTTGAATAGACAGAAGGAAAGATTTGCTTTAAAGCATGCAATCATCTGATATTTGGGCAGTGGCGCTGTTACGAAAACCTTTTCTGCGCTTAAGTAATTGGTACATGAGAAGCAAAGAGCATGCTGCTTCGGGACTGCCCACCCTGCATCCATAGCAGTCCTGTTCTAAACCCCAGCAGGGAGCTTTGCTGTTTTGCATTAAAACTGTTTAGCAAACAATAACTATTTCTTTGTAAACAAGTCCTTAAGAGTTTGTTACTGTGACACCATCAAAACCATATAGCTTTGTACTGTGTTTAATGGAAGAAATAACAGAGTGTTTTAAAAACTACTCTACTAAGAAATGCTAAAATGGCAAATGGATTTCCCAAAGGCTGGCAGGTTGGGGGTGTCCCTGGCTCACTGGGAGCAGACAGGTGCCCCCGCTGACACTGCCACAACCTATTTCAGTGATACAAACACCCCCTTGCCGTGCAGATAAGCAATACAGAACGAGCAGCCTTTGCACAACATGCTTACTCACAAACCAAGTGTCATTCTTTGCAAGGAGAACAGAGCCCAGTCCCACACTATTGATGTTAACTGAAAAACTTGCATTAACCTCAGTGAGAGTACACGCAGACTGAAAAATATGAGACCGAAATTAAATGATCGTCATATAAGACTAGTAGCTTCCAGGCCCTTTTTGTTGTGGGTGAACTAATGTCTGTCAGTAAAGGGTGTAGCTGGGTTATGGGGCTGGGAGCAAGAATATTAATTTGGTCCATATGACTGTCAAGATTATCCTTAAAATGCATTTCCAAAGAGTGAGCAACTGTGACTGTCCACAATGGCAAAGCGTGGCCCTCGCCAACGAGCGGCAGCAGGGAATTGGGCTGCTCAGGGCTGAGCCAAGCCACCGCCACCAGCCAATGCAAATGTCCCTGTCAGGCTGCAGAGACACAGACGCCCTGGGCAGACGGAGGCGGCAGCAGCTATTACATGGTGCACACGCGCTCGTGCACACGCAGAGTGGAGGGAAGTTATCCTTCAGCACTGAATTTGGTACAGGGAGGGGGGGAAACCCTATTCAAGTGAAAAGCAGCTTTGGATCTTTAATTAAAAAACAGGGTTCACAGCACCAGGGCATTGACTTCCACTAGTTAATCTCCATCACTTCATTTCACCACCAACTTCCATACTCTACAAAACTGCTGGAGACAATTTTTATTGATTGCTCTTCAAGCCGTCAAAAGCGTCCCTGGCTGATCATATGTTACCCCCAGACACCTTGTGCATTCCAGATAATAACTTGGTGCTCTAGAGAAGAAATGAATTGGATGTGCAGTCAGTAACTGTCCAAGTGAATCATGTTACTATATGTCAGCGGCCCAGGCTCTGACTATCATTTTAACAGAGAGAAATCCGCTATTTTCATGGCTGTTTGAAATTATTTTCCAGATGAATAAGATATAACAACAACTACTTACAGTAAAGAATAATATGGGGAATCTATTTGTTACTTGGAAACAAATCTTTCAAGTGTAATACTGTTTAATATTATTTAATCTGTAACTACAAACATGAAATTTTGAAACTAGCTTTCATGTAGTACAAAAATCTTGTGATGTGAGAAAGTGGGAAGCTGAAGTTGGTGTGGGTGCTGGGTGGTATTTTGTATCTCATAATTGCAAATATAATAATTCGTACAGAAAATGGAACATTACTAAAATACTGTCAACAAAGATGTATATGAATGCCAAACATCGGCAGTGACAGTTTATTTTGCATAAACAATTACCATGTACCAAGATTATTCCCTTTTTTCAGGTGTGTTTGTCAGCGTATGTTTTGCTTGGAATTGCTATAAATAACTGCAAATGGATTTTGTGAGGTTAAAAAGAAGCAAATAATTTAGAAGCTTTTATCAAACTGGTAACTCTTTAACTATACAATCCTTACTTTTTTTCTAGAGCTGTATGGACGCTGTTTGCTCGGGTTTGCATGCCATACTCATGACTCCCCTTTGTGCTCTGCTGGCAGACACTGCTGTGCACAACTTCTAAGGGATGTTGAAAATGAACCGGGAACATTTTCAAGAATGCTGTTTTGAAAGCGGCCACACGTCTTGCAAGGCCATGCCCATGTGCCTGCATTGCCATTGGGTAGTGCACGTATTGGTCTCTAAGCGTCAACCTTGCTTGATGGTGTCTCTTTAAAAGCGCTTTTAGGAAAGACTTCACGCATCCCAGAAGGGGAACAACACATAAAATACCTACATTAAAAAAATGCAACCTCTCACTCCTGTTCCCTCTTGCCCGGCGGTGGCAGGGGCAGCCTGTGGGCTCTGCGGGGCTCACCGGATGGTGCCGGGCGCTGGCACGGGTCTGCCGGTCAGGGAGCGACTCTCCGGCTCATGGGTGGTTGAGCCGCTGGGCGTCACGTGCTCAGGAGCAGGAGCCAAGGCCAGCGCTGCCGGTGGGGGCCGGACCCCGAGCCCCCACTGGGCGCCCCAAGCCTCTCCCTGGGGCGGGCAGGGCGCCCTGGCCCCGGGGACCCTGGGTGCCCGGCGTCCCGGGGCAGAAGGGCGAGTGGCGGGACGCCGGCGCTGCCCCGGGCTCTCGCCGCTTGTCGGGGGTCCCGGGCAGCGCCCCACTGTGTGGGCAGGGCGGCGGGGCGCTGCCGCCAGCGGAGCCGTACCCGCGCCTGCTGCGGGGACCCCTCCCGTGGGAAAGTCCTCTGGCACTGACAAATCTGCTGCGGGAAACCCCCACCCACCGCACAGCCGAAGGAGCAGCTGTCCCTTTCACCGCCTTATCTCCTGCTTTACAGAAGACTAATGAGAGGGATTATTTGACTGATACCAGCCTGCTTTCTCTGTCCATCACATGTGGTTTCCCCTCCAAGAGCTGCAGACTCCCTGAACGGCTTTACAGCCCCCTTTCAGGCGGCTGCCTGCGGGCTCCTGACCGCCCCGTCCCACCCTGGCTTTTCACTGGGAAAGGGCCCAAAAAGAGTGTTTGCTCAGACTGGACTCTCCAGCCACTTCTGCAGAGCCCCCTGAGGGGCTGAGCCCAGGGGCAGGGCCGGGGTCCCCCAATGCCCACGGCACCCCGAAACCCCGCTCAGCCCTGGGGAAAGCTGGCAGACTGTCCCTGAACCCGGGCAGCACGTCCTGGGGCACGGTGACCGGTTGGGTCTGGGCAACTCTTCACATACAGATGTGTTCAGAGATGTATCATACCTGTGTATTATTAAAGCAGCAAAAGTGACAGAAATAAAGAAAAGCTTGTTTGATGACTTGGAGGAGGTCCGGCAATGACTACAGCTCTGTTATCAGCAGGGACAGAGGTCACAGCCACTTTTAATTACTGTTGTGCATTAGCTCATCATCTCTATTACTGCTGAGTTATTATACTGAAACGGTTAAATACATCATGAGACATAACTGTTGAAAAAGAGCAATTTACTCCTTTGGTGGATGAAAAAAAAGCTGAGGCAAACCATATTTATTCTGATGAGTTCTGGGTTTTTTATGAGTCCAGAGACCAGGATTTATTTGCATATAGATTTGCATCCATTACATGAAAGCAGCCATCCCAACCGGGTACTGAGAGCAGTTTACCATCCCTTACTGGGATGGGCCAGGACCAGTTCAAGAGCCCGGACCCTGGACAGGTTATACTGCCCTGAGCACAGCCATATCGCCACAGGGCACCGCCAAGCAGATGGGCCTTTCTCAATAAGTCTTCCTTTTTCTGCAGTGCCCGTCCCAGCACGCTCTGGGGGCACGGTGCAGCCCCTGCCCCGTGGGAGGGAGGAGGTGGGACGGGCCAGGCACGTGCCAGAAGTGTTTCGGATTTGCCACGATGGAACGCCACCACCTTCCCTCCCTCCTTCAATCTGTTCTCCAGCTTCTCGGCTTCTTGCGCCGGTCCCTGATGTTCTGTCACAGGCTCCCCGTGGGAGCTGGAAGCAGAAAATGCTCCTGCCACTCGCGACGGCTAAGCCTGCTCGTGTTCCAGCTGGTAAGTCATAAAGAAATGGTAAAACACAACCCCCTCAGGGCTGCTGGGAGCCGGATCGAGTTTTTCCATCTCTCCCCAGAGACGGCTCTTTATTCTCACACTGACAAAACTAATGGCCTCGCTGGGTCCGACAGTGACAAAGCAGTCGATGGCATTGGCCCCACCAGTGCAGTGTCACACGTGACGGGGCAGCACCCCCGTCCCGGTCCAGGGATGGCTCTGCCCGAGTCCCCCTCGTGGTGATGCAGGCCCAGGCTCCTCGCAGCTAGAGATCATGTTTCCGGATAAATATTTAATTTTTAAGAATGAAGTCTTAATTACTACACTGGGTTTCACAGTGACACTGTAATGCAGGCGCCCTCCCCGGTGCTCAGGCAGGCGCAGGCGGTCGGGGTCCCTGCACCCACCCGGCCCCGCCGCAGCATCCCCCCGCCAGCAGCCCATGCCGCTCGCCGTGACTGTTTGGGGTCTGCACTGTGGATGTCCAAGAAGAGCCGAGCGGGTGCTCACCGCTGCCGCGGGAGGCACCGCCACCGCCTGCGTGTCACCTCTCGAGGTTTCCTGCACCCGGCGGGTTCGTGCCGGTGCCAATCGGCGAGGCCGGGCAGGTGGATGCCTGCACACAGCGTGCTCCTCCATCATTTAATCTGGAGTGATGCATATAGAAATTTAGATCAGGCAGCTTGACATTCCTGACTGCTGAGGCTGTGAATCGATGGCCTCTCTACTCCCTGCCGGGGAGATCGATTCCCCAAGCACAATGGATTGGTTTCATCACTTTGGTTTCACCTTGTCAAAGTCATGTCTGATTTACTTTAGTCTGGAGGGCAGATTTTAAGTATTTTATTGCATTTTGTAATCTCGCTGCGTGTCTTGCTAATCGCCCTGCCCTCTGTGCAGCAGAAGCACGCCCAGCACCCGGCGTGGACAACAAACACCCCACAAATGATGCTCGCCTTTTCCCCGAGGAGCGAGAATTTAGCACGTTTGCCAGTGCTGCTGCGACACTCCCAGCCTCTGGCACTCAGCCGGGCCAGCGCTGAGGCCGTGGGACCTGCCTTACCCTGCGGGGGCTCGGGCCGGTGCAGGGGGTGCCCCACAGCCGGCCCGGTGCACGGACCCCACTGCTCAGGCAGTGAGGCAGCACTGGACCCGTGCACAGGCTCCAGCTGTGGTGGAGCAGCTGCTCCGCTGCAGACCGGTGGGCTTGGTCTCGTTGTGCGCTTCCCACATGGATGAGGAGCGAAGAACAAATCGCTCGGTCCGGGCAGGGCCAGGTCAGAGCATCCCTGGGAGTTGGAAGTGAAATGTTGCCCAGACTCAGAAGCAGCTGGGAAACATCCTTGGGATCGGTGTGTCCCTGGGGGGAGTCCTGGGGCTGTCCTGAGTGGGAGGAGGCTCAGTCTAGCTGGAGCATTTGGTCTGGTCAGAAAAACAAAGTTTTGCATCCTTCATCAAAAGCAATGAAAATAAAAAATGTTACTGCAGCTAGCGTGGCCGTAAACTCACTCTGGGATAGATGGTGGACAGTCCTGCGAGCTTCCTAATGGCTTGTTGTTAGCAAAATTATTTTCCCAGTGCTTGGTTTGGCCCAAATTCTGCTTTGTCCAATTATACTCCTGGGTGAGTTTCCTGAATGTAAGTATTGATCACTCTTCAGACAGGTTTTCTGTCTGTTCTGTACATTACCTCTGCTCTTCTTCAGGTAATCAATTATATTTTTATAGCTACGGGTATTAATCAATATACAGTAGCTATCTTAATTGATTTGTCTAAGGTCGTCAATCCACAGCCCATCAGTTATCCTGGAGGGTCGGGGCCATGTGTGCGGCAGGGCAGCGGGTGCAAGGTGTCCCCGCGAGGCGACGTGAAGCAGGGTGCCCGGAGGGCACCGGCTCCGGGCCCTTTCCAAACGCCTCCATCAGGTTCCTCCCACGGTCCCTGCCGGCCATTGCTCCTCTGACTCCCCCCTCGCTGCTCATTATCATTATTTATCTGTTACGGCTGCATCTGGAGGCCACAGGAAGGGTCAGGGAACGTTCGTACAGAGAATTAGCAGTAATATTTCAGGGGGGAAATATATATCTCCTGTTTTAAACGGAGCTAGGAGGGGTAAGTGGGCTCCCCGTGCCTCCCTCCACCCGGTCCATCTGTCACCCCGACGGCTCCCCCAGCACCGTGCTGCACAGGGAAACACACGCTTCACACCGCCGGCGCTTTTCGTGATGCTGGTTAAATGGATGACTTAAAGTTCCGATGCTTGCATGGGCAACAATAAACACTTATGATTGGAAAGGACCCTCGAGATGCTCCCGCTCTCCGGGGGCGGTGGGCGAATGCGTGTTTCGTCAATGCAGAAGTCCCGTCGCTCTGACCCCAGGGAGCCCAGCCCAGCCGGGCTGCCAGCCTCCACCAGCAGAGCAGGGCACGGGCCGGCTGGCGGCACTGGGCTGGGCGAGCACTGGGCTGGAGCCAAGCGGGCGTGCGAGGGTTAATTTGGGAAGATCTGTGTTGATAATAAAGCTGCTTTTTTCCTGGCGATGATATGATCGGAGCAGGGTTGCTATGGCAACGGTGGCTCTAGAAACCCCCGACCGCTGGCGGCGGCTGCCGGGCGCTCCCAGGCCGGGATGTGCCCACCGCCCCATCCCCTGCCCGCGCCGCCATCCCCTGCCCGCACCGCCATCCCCTGCCCGCACCGCCATCCCCTGCCCGCGCCGCCATCCCCTGCCTGTACCGCCATCCCACCGCCCCATCCCCTGCCCGCGCCGTCATCCCCTGCCCGCACCGCCATCCCCTGCCCGCGCCGCCATCCCCTGCCTGTACCGCCATCCCACCGCCCCATCCCCTGCCCGCGCCGTCATCCCCTGCCCGCACCGCCATCCCCTGCCCACGCCGCCATCCCCTGCCCGCACCGCCATCCCCTGCCTGTACCGCCATCCCACCGCCCCATCCCCTGCCCGCGCCGCCATCCCCTGCCCGCGCCGCCATCCCCTGCCCGCACCGCCATCCCCTGCCTGCATTGCCATCCCCTGCCTGTACCGCCATCCCCTGCCCACACCGCCATCCCCTGCCCGCACCACTATCCCCTGCCCGCACCTCCATCCCCTGCCCACCGCCCCGTGCTGCACCACCGCCCCATGCTGCACCCAGCAGCCCATCCTGCACCCACCGCACCACCCCGTGCCCACCGCCCCGTGCTGCGCCCACTGCTCCATCCCCTGTGCACCTCCCCATCTCGCGCCCACGACCCCATCCCGCACCACTGCCCCGTCCCCTGCTCACCGCCCTGGCCCCGCTCACCCCCTGGGGATGCCACCGTGGGATGGGCCGTGGCACAGACCCCCCCACTGCTGCCAGGGGCGGGGGCTGCTGCCGGGCTGCTCTGGGACAGGCAGCCCTGTGCCACCCGCTTCCCACCTGCCCTGACTGCCCTGCCCCTGCCCCCCGGAGCTGTCCTCAGGGCATGGCCATGCCCAAGCCCCCCCTTCCCCATGCCCAGGGGGTCCAGGCTTTGCCATGTCACCCACTCCACAGGCGCCGCTGGCAGGGTGCCCGCAGGGGCCTGCGGTACCCACGGCAGCCCTGGTGGCCCTCGGCGGGTGGGAGCTGGCCAGGACCCCCAATCTGGCAGGGGGGCTCAGCATGGCCCTGCGCCCTCGGGGCTGCCTCGGGGCCACGCTTGCCCCTGGGTCCGGCTGGTGCGGGTGCTGACACGGCACGTGACACGCTGCTCACTAAATCACGCACCCTCCTCCCTCCTTTCCATCCCTCCCTCGCCCATTAATGAAATGAAATAAATTTTCCGTTTTTAAACATGAAGTTTTAAAAAAAAAGCTGCAGTTCTGCGCACAAGCAATTCCCACCGGGAGGGGAGAGCGAGGAGCACGGGCCCGTGTGCTAAATACAGAACAAAGCCTTCTGTCTGAAAATACCTACGAGGAGCTAACAAATGCTAATGACAAAATAATGTATGGGGGGTTTAACGCTGGATGCTTTTTATCAGCAAATTAGCACAGTTATTATGCTGTAAATGCATTTAACAATAATTTGTTTCAATAACTGTAGAACTGGTATTTTAAAAAATATACACCATATTTAGAGCACTTCATCCATGAAGGACCATTATTGTTTTTTTCCTCCCAAGAGAGTTATAAAGGTCTCTCTTACAAGTGAAAGAAATACAATCATCACCCTTCACAGTTCAGTTATTCTCTTTTATTTTATTCAGAGCCATTTAAAGTTTGTGTTTTTAAAGGAAAAAGAGAGAGCGTCTTTAAAGGGTCAGGGCTGGAGAGGGCTTGGGGACCCCTGTGCTCTGCTCGGGTTTAAATGGGATCGCTGGGGCCGGTGGATGGGGTGAGCCGGCGGCACTGCACGAGCGGGATGCTGGCACGGGGCCTGGGGCAGCCGATGCTTGCCAGCACCTCGGGTGCTCCCGCGGGGGCTCTGCCTCCGCCGCTGCTCACCTGGCACCGCTCATCCGCAATGGCAGCTCCGGCGTGGGCTCCGCGGGAGCCCCACGTGCTGGCGGCCATCCCTGCCGGAGCCGGGTCTCCAGGGCCCGGGAGCAGGGCAGGAGCAGGCAGCAGTTTCTGGGCAGGGCAGGTGGGTGCACGCTCCTGCCCACACTTTGGCAAGCTGGGACTCGCTTGCTGTGGGGCTCAAGGCAGGACGAGTGGCCGTGGTCCCTGGTGAGGGGACGTGTGCCTGAGGTCACCTCCCGCAGTGCCCCAAACCAGGCAGGAGGCATGTCGCCTGGAAGGAGTGCATGAAGGAGCAGAGCAGCTCGGCTGCAGACATGAATGTTTATGAACTGTTTGCTATAAAGAGTATTAAATGGCAACGTCAGTCTGTGGATCCCTTATGCCAGGGGCTGTGCAGGTAGGCGAGTCACCAGGACGATGCAGGCGGGATACCAGGATGTCCACTCCGCCAGTGGGAGAGCGGGATGTCCCAGCTCCTGCAGCCCCTTACGGACCGCCGAGGATGAAGAAGAAACACTCTTCACTGTTGAGACGGTGCTGCTGGCCCAGCAGCCCCCACCTCGGTCAGCGCCCTGACGCCGGCCCTCTCCCAGCGTGGCTGCACCCTACGTCCAGCAGCCGGTCACAGCCCTGATGCCTGCTCTGCCCTCTCTGCCCTCTCTGCCCTCTCTGCCTGCAGGCTCTGCCCGCTCTGCCCGCAGGGTGGTCTCGGCTGCCGTGCAGGCAGTGCTGCTCCACGCATGGGAGCCACTTGTTTACAGCCCAGCTCTTCAGTCACAAACCATTAAGGAAGAGAAACAGCTACATAGACACTTGCCGAGAAATGGATTCATGTGTAAATCAGCTGCTTTTAAAATTTCACTGAGCATGAAAGTTCACCTTTAAAATCTACATAAACCACAGCTGTTCCCAGGGCATCCGAGGTGTAATCCCGTGCAGAAGAGGAAACATTTACATGTTTAACACAAGTACAGGATTGTCAGAAAGCCGAGCCTGCATCCGCACCTCTAAATCCCTTCTGGCACCCAGGGAGGGGTCAGGATCCCGCTCTGGCCGCAGCACCCAGCACCCAGCAACCAGCACCAGGCAGTGTCGCGGTCTCCAGAGCCACTGCTCGGCTGTGCCAGTGCCAGCCGGGAGAGCAGGCCAGCCGGCCACGTGCCACACGGACGCATGGGGAGACTGCACCATGATCTGGAAGCTGGTCAGAAACGGCTGCACAGTTTGGCTTTCTGGGAGACGCAAACAGGATCCTCGTCTCCTCCAGGCTGCTGGCACCGCCAGCAGATGCAGCCCAGCCATGTGCGAGTGCTCCTCTGTTCAGTGAGGCCGTGCCGGGAATTCCCGAGAAACATAACCCTAGAAATGCACAGCTCTTTCTCAGGCCTTGGGATGAGCTTTGGCTGTGTTTCAGCTGGAGAGCCAGCTCTGTTCTTAGCTCACCCTAGCAAGCACTACTGATTTATAAAATCAAACAATAACTTTCAGGACAGTCTACTCACACCATAAACATCTGAAAGAAAATCCATCTCTTCTCCATGCAAAACCACTGATGAGTTCATGAACTGTACTGTGCAATAAATCAGTTTTGCTTGTGCAGGAGAGGTGAGGTTTTTTAGGTTCCTAATAGGCACTCTGACAATGTGATTGCTCCATATTTCTTTGTAGCTGTCACCTTTGCAGGCCTGTCAATGCTCCTAATCTTTTTTCATTGCGATGTCAAGTTTTGGTAAGTGAAGAGGTGGGAGGTGGGATGGGATGTGAGCGATACTGGGACCAGTTCCCCCAGTCACTCCCGAAGCCCTGTCCCTCCTGGTGGGAGCCCACACATGGGCTGCTGCCCTGCAGAGGGGGCTTGGGGCGGCTGCAGCACCAGGGCAAAGCAGCATCGCTGCGTGCAGGTCCGGCACCGGAGTGTTGGGACGGCCGCCCGCCCCAAGCTCCCCTCCCTGCTCCCCATCGTCCTTCCCCTCTCCCTGCCCTACCCTCACCAAAACCCTCCACCTTCTACCCCTCCCTCCAAACCCACAGATGCAGAAGCGCTGTTCCTGGGACAAGACAGCGAGCTCTGAACTACTAATGCGTACAAGAAAACATACTTTTAATATTCAGCATCTGGATAGACAATAAAAACTGGGACAAATAATCTAGTTGAGGCAATTACCTTAGCATAAATGTATATATTATTTATAAATGGCTTTGAATATATAAATAATATTGATAAAATTTGCATGAGTAAAAAGAGACATAATTACCAAATGATGCCTCAGAGCAGAGGATCTTGCTGGCTGCTTGCTGCCCTGATTCTCATCCTGGGGGATCCTGCCCCAGCCCTCTTATGGTACTAAAAATACAACATACACATTAAACTGAGCTAAAAAATAGAGCCTAAACCAAGTAAACCAGTTTAGAAAAGTCAGCGCTGCCCACATGGCCTGTCCGAGCAGGTTTGGCTGGGTTTTGGGTGGGATTTTAGAATTCGGCGTTTCCCAGGGTTGCAATTCAGGACAGGCATCACAGCTCTGCAGAGGCGAAAGCCCCTCGTCCGGCAGCCCGGAGGTGCGGGGCCGCGGCCCCCAGGAATGTGGGGGGGTCCCTGCCTGCTGCCAGTCCCTCGGTGCCGCTCGTGCCCCGGCCTGCGGCCGCCGGCAGGCAGGGTTTGCCAAGCGTCTGGCTCCGGCCAGTCCGGCCTGGAGCAGCTGCCTCCGTGCTGCCTCCGCGGTGATTTACTGCCCGGGCACTGCTGGGGGGACCACGGCGGCTGCGCTTACCTGTCTCGCCAGCCAGCACTTGCTCGCTGCAGCCCTATTATCCCCAGCCAGCCCCTACCTGCTCTCCCCCTTCTCTTCCTGAAAGGGCCAGGAAACACCATGGGCTTTTACCGCTTTCCAGCCTTCACTGAAACCCACAAGGAGCTTTTGTAAAGTTAAATTCGCCAGCAAAGTGAAAACATGAACGAGAAGAAAATGAGCCAAGCCCTTGCCTGGTTTCTGAGCTGCCGCTAGATGAAGTTGTCTGAGCCTGGCGCGTCCCACACACCACATGCGGCTCTTTAATAAAATTGGCTGAGATTTGTTGATAAGCCTGAAGCAAAGTCAATGTGAAGTGTCAATCCTGCCGTTCGCGGGAGCCTTCGGGGGTCAAGCTGCTTCCTCGGTATGATCGTCGTATCAAAGATATGTCAGCCGCGTGTTAACTGTTTTCTTATGAATCGCGCTCGAGATCAGACACGAGACGCAGATAAACCAAAGCAAAGGGGCTGGAGCTCAGTTGTGCTTGGCCAGCCGAGGCTGGTGTTGGCCCGTGGGGCCTCTATAGCCTCCGACCTGTGGCCACACCGGCCAGGCCAGGGCGGCAAAAGCCAGCCGGTGGCACAGGGGCGTCCAGGGGGGATGAGCGGGGGGCCACAGATGCTAAATCCCGTTTAGCCCCATGGGTGCCACTGCGTGTGCCAGGCTGTTCTTTGCGGGATGAACATCTAATGGTTGTACAGTCCGCACTAAGTGAAGCTGAAAGAGAAGAAATCAAAAGAAGTGGGGTTTAATTAAGTATCAACCAAGATTTATGCAACTTTCGCTCCCCATCATAAATATTAATAAGGAGCAAGCAGTGGCTCCGTGCGGCAGGCACTGTCGAGCCATGAAGGGATGTTAATTCCAGGCTCTTTGAGATGGACTAAGCGTGACACAGAGCCTCTTTGATTTGGAATATTCCTTGGGTTTAAAAGTTAAATAACATGAAGGGGGATTTAGTGGGTAGTAAACCATTAGTGAGTCCAGGATTTAAACTCCAGTACGCATGTAGTGTATTTCACGATTGCCAAACTGATTAATGGAAGCGTTGCCGGAGGAGCTCCCTCACCAATGCCGGGTGCACGCTGCCGGCAGGGTCTGCATGGCCAGGCCGGCAGCGGCGGGACGTGGGGCCGCTGGGGCGCAGGTGCCGCGGGGGGCAGTGGAGGGGACCTCCCGGGATGGGGAGCAGGAGCTGGGGTACCCAGGCCCTCCCCCCCCCATCCTGCACACCCTGCAGGCAGTGATTAAAGGTGACACAGACAGCCTAAGTAAGGACTCGCAGAGCCCACTAAATCTCTAGCCATCCCTTAAATAAAACTTTATGCTGGCTAATAAATTTTAATGCCACTTGTCAGTGCTTGATAACTGCAATCATTTAACAGAGGAGGAGAAACCCCAGTGCTGGAGCGCGGCGGCTGTGCTGTGCGTAATGCCCACGGTGCCCGCGGTGCTGCCCCTCCACGTGGCTGCTCGCTGTGTCCACCCAGGGAACAAGCAAATCCTGCCAGTTGTCTCCCTCCCGGCAGCAAATAGGCCCTTCCCGGTGTGTGCTGAGGAACAGACATCTTCTAGGGCTGGAAAACAACTGTGGCCCAAGGAGAGGAGCAAAGGGCTCTGTGGGTGACGTTCACACTGAAGCTTAATGACAGCAACACAGCTCACTGTTTCACATGCACCACATCTGCTCAGATGATGTCTTGATTTTCTCTTCCTCAGACTGCGCTGCCTGGTGCAGTTATGAAGTCTGCTGGCAGCTCTGACGATCACACAGCACAAACCCGCAATTTCAATGCCGCGTTTGTGTCCAGTTGAGGTTAAGAAGTGTAAGAAGTGTGTCTGTGAGGGTGAGGACTGTCCCCTGGCATAACATGCACAGTGTGGCTCTGGCCCTTGGCTGCAGCTGCTCAGCCACACTGCAATAATCAATAATGATAATAATTATTACAGGAGCAGCATGAATTTCCTATCAAATTATATCACACAATGAATAATTTTCATGTTTTATTAAACAAAAGCCTCTCTCTCAAGAGGTTTGATGGTGCCACAGTGTCTTTGGTTTGCCTCAGGAGGGCATCGTGATAGACCCAAGCACAGAGCACAGGCCTGCTCTGGAGGGACGGGGGCACAGGTGCCCTTTGCTTCCCTCTTTGCTCCCACACTGCGCTCACGGTTTGCACAGACCTGCAGGCAGGCACAAGGACACTGCGGGACCCCTTTGGGCAGAGTTGAGCGGACCCTCCCCTCCCGCACGCCTCTGAGGTTCTGCAGGGCAGTATGGAAAGCTCAGGTGGGAAGAGGGGATTGTCCCCATGCCAGCAGCTGGAGCCGTCACCTCCAGCCAAGCCTGGAAGAGGCTCAGAGCAGGAGACCTGCTTAGCCGTGCCTGTGAAATCCGGGTCTCATTAGCATGGCTTTAAGCCGGTCTGAATTTGCATGGCTTTAACCCACTCATCCTCTGGCCATCTATTTTTAGGAAATATATAAAGCTAGGAAAAAAGTATCCCTACATGGCCTCCAAGCTGAGCCACCAACATGCGAGTATAGTCCCCTCTCTGAGAAGGTCTTGCAGGACTTCACAAGCCCTACGGGCTGCAGGGGATAAACCTCATGGCTGGGTGGCCCGGTAGTAACTTGGCTTGGTCCTACACTGTGCCAGGCTGGTGCCTGAGCCCAGCCACCGAGTTGGGCAAATAATTGTTTTTTTTTTTTAATTTGCTGGTCGAATAGGGAGCGAGGAGAGTAAAAAGCAATTTATGCCATCTCAAACCAGTAATTTTCAGTGTGTCTGGGGATAGAAAATAAAAGCATTTGCTTTTGGAAGAATGAAATGTTGTGTTTGGGATTTGGGGGGGAATTGTAAGGAATAATCAAGAAAGTTTTCAATTTTCAGAAAACTGCTTTTGAGGCCAACAAATTTGTTGGATTTCACAAAAAGATTCAGTAGTCTGGGAACTGTGTTTTTCGTCACTAGTTCAAAACACCTTCCTGGCTTTACTCAGGACCCTGAGCCCGGTTCAACACCAGAGTTTATCCAACTGCAGCATCTCTCAGCCTCCTCCCATGGATGCAGGAGGCCACTGGGACCTGGCTGCTTGGCCGAGGTAGTGACTGCTGCTGGGAATGGCAAATCTCACCACAGCCCCCTTCATAACCCTGCTGACCGATGGTCTTCCTCATGGGGTATTTCATTTTTTTGTCTGCGTTGTACGGTGCAGTAATGGTTATCGCTGAGTGGCTGCAGGGCCTGCCCAGCAAAACCGAGTGAGAGGAATCACCTCTGAAGGTGGCGTGTGGGAACAGATTCAATGGAGCTTGCTGGACAGGGAAGCATCATGCAGGCAGGAGATATGCGCGGAAAGGATCAGCTCGCTTTGCATAATAGCATTTCCTTCCTCCGCTCGCCTCGCGTGCAGCACGGCTGCACACTGAGATTTCATGTAATTTTGTTTTAGTGCAGAATTTAATGTTAAGTTTAAATATGTAATTATCTTTAATTGAAATTACATCCATGCTTTTCATTAACAAGATGCAAAGAGCGAGCAGTATAACGCAGAGAGGAGCGAGATCCAGGCTGCACGGCGCCCCAGCCCAGGTTGCAGGTTTGCCGCGGCTCTGCCCTGGGCGAAGTCCCGTTAACTCTCGCCAGAAGTTTGGCGGGCGGCTTCGCCAGGGTGCCCGGCAGCGGGGGCCGGGGGGGTTTGTGTGCGGAGCCCCCCCGGCCCGGCAGACGGGACGCGCAGCCCCCCCCCCCCCCCCCCCGGCCGGGCCCCCGCTCCCCGCGTTTGCAGGGTGCTCCCGCACCCCCCGCGCCCCGAGGGGCCCCGGCCGGTCCCTGCCGGTGCTCCTGCCCAGACCCCCCCCACCGCAGCCCCGCGGGGCGGGAGGGGCCCGGCGCGGCCCGGCGGAGGTAGCAGGGGCCGCCCGGCCCGGCCCGGGTGCCGGGCCCCGCCGCGCCAGCCCCGCGGCCGCGCTACCGGGCGCTGCCGTCCCCGGCCGGGCCGGGCCGGGCCGGGCCGGGGGTCCGCGGCGCGGAGCCGCCCCTCGGCGCGGGGCAGCGCGGAGCGTCGGTTCTGGTCACCAGGGGGTAGCATTGGTTCGGCGCTGCCGCTCCCGCCGCTGCGGCGGCACACAATGGCTTCGGCGTCGCGGAGGTCTCAGCCAGCGTCGAGCGAGCGTAGATGCCGGTTTGCTCCTGAAAGTAGCCGAGGAACGATGCGTTTCCATAAGGGAACGTAAAATCGCATTTAGAAGCGACCGCAGCCCCCTCTGTCACATTGCATGGAAAAAAGCATCTGTTTTTAGATTTAGTCCTTTTCAGACCTTAAGGTCAGTGATTCAAGGGGACGTTAAACTAATACAGCAAGACAACGTTGTTACAATTGTCTGGTGGCTCTTCCGAAAACCTATTGGTCCTTTCAAATTCTCGTACTTCATTTAGAGCCGCTCCTCAGCCGGCTTTGTTCCCCCGGGGAGCTCTGGGGGCTCACCAGCACATCTCAACCCGCACCTCTTGAAAACCAGACTGATCCGTGATGTATTCTGCATCTTTACAGTTCTGATGGGATAATCTGGTTGAAGGGGCACGCAGGTGAACCGGCCCCGGTCCCGGCGGAGGGGTTCCCGGTCCTGGCTGTTATTACTTAGGAGCCCCAGTCGCTGTGAAGAAAAGACTTGTCAGAGCCATATCTCAGCAGCCAGCACTTGCCACAGACCTTGGTTCAGGCTGGGAAAAGCATTCTACATTTTTGATGTAATGTTTCCTAATGTTTCACCCAACAAGCCATAAATTTCACAAGAACAAGCCTATAAAGGGTTTGTTTGAGGAGAAAAGGACAGATTGCTACAGGCTGTAACTCTGCAGAGTGAGAGGCCTTTAAAGAAGCTCTTGACAAACAGCAAAAGAAGTAGTATACGTGCACAGGACCATTCGTCAGCGGACGGAGCCTGCCCACCAGGCACGCGGGCTGGATCCTGCCCTCCCCGCTCGAGGCCGGAGCGGAAGGCAGAGCCCAGTCCCGGCTGCTCCTCCAAACCTGCCTCCTCTCACCGGGCTGCTGCTCCGCATGGCACGGGGACGGATCCTCGGTCTGCACCAGTCCCCCCACGGTGGTGGCAGCGCTCGGATAATGCACCTCCCGGGGACAAAGAGGGCAGCGCAAAAATGGCACAAACGCTTCAAAGGAGCTTTCTGAGTAGACAGCAGAGCACAGCACGTTGCTGGGGCAATTGAACTGAGGACACTTCTTACCCCACCTAATCAGCTAAATTTAAATTTCTCTAAACAATTATTTTAAAAGCGAAGAGAAAGACCTTTCTGTGTGTGAATGATTACATTGCTCAGTGACCGTGCTCCATGAACTCAGGTCTTTGTTGCCACCAAAGCAGTTTCTGTACCTTTTGCATGCACGGTTCCTACGGATTTATACTAAATGCTCTTCAGACTTGTTAGTAACAGTCAGCAAGACAATCAGCACATGCTAAAGTCTTGCTCTGACAGTGCAATCAATTAAATATCAATTAATCAGTTAATCAGTATAGAGGATACACAGAACAATGCCAGTGATGGCTAGCTTCTAACCCTGAATGTTTCGTGCCAGTTCCACGTATGTAGCTTGACAGGTACGTTATTTTTTTGAGAGAGAATTTCAGACAGGGGGGTTTCCAATCTGCGGGGCAGAGCTGGACCAGCGCTGCAAATGCTTTCCCATGTGTACTCATTAGAAGAGCTAAATAACTCCCTTCCTCCACATCACCTGTGTTTGCATCTTCTGCCATGGTCATTTTCAGCCAATATCCTTGCAAGTGAAATTTAGTAATGCTCCTGAAAAGCGCTTTTTAAACTAAAATGCTCAAATATTCTCATAGCTGCATAACAGATCATCAGTGTGAAGTTGACACTCAGATGCATAATTATAATGCTGTGTCCTTGTTGTTACCTGTGCGAGGCAGGAGGAACGAGAAGCAAACCATGCATCCTGCATAACTCAACACCCGTCAGGAATTCCCACTGCTGACCTCAAGTTTTCCTGTCCTGTAGAGCCAAGGCTTTATCAATGCAGAAAATCACAGAGAACTTGGAGACAAAAAGTGTTCAAGAATTTAGGAATTTGCTTCTAAATAGGAAGAAACTAAATTTGCCATGGAAGCTGTCACAAATTCCTCTTCCAGCTGTGGAGATAGGAAAGATGCCAAGATCCTGGCGCACCAAATCTTGGCACTTTCCAGGACTCTAGCTGATACGTGTTTCTCACAGGCTCTGCACAGCTGAAAGGATATGGCAGTCTCCGTCACAGCCACCCCAGCACCCTGCTGCCCGTTCCCTCTTGGGGACGGACACACTCTGGCCCTGGGAGCAGCCGCCCCATGGGTCGGCACTGGGTCTCCTCCGCCTCTGGTGCCGGAGATGGCTCCTCCTGCCCTGGGGACCCTGGTGTCAGTGGCTGTGTGAAATGGTTCCTCAGCACTGACATTTGTGGCACTGGTGCTTTGGTCCTGGGGGAGTTGCTTGAATGGTTCTATTTCTAGAGCACTCCTTCTTACTCTTCCTTCCTTCCTGACCGTTCACACTAGAAAGTCTCTCCATCTGCATCCTTTCGCCCTGCGAACCCCCGAACACTTCTCACGGTAAAGCCAGGACAGGTGGCCCCAGAGACCTTTTCACCTCAGGCATGTCCTGCCTGTGCCTTAACCTGATTTGGATGTGTCTGTGATGTGAGTGATACACCTACCCAGAGTCTGAGACCTCCAGAAGCCACTGCTCGTTTCCATAGACCCCCATAAATGGATAACTGGCTCTTTTAATCTTGTTACTAAATTGTAATGGAATTATCCCTCTAATCCTTTGGAGCAAGAGCAGAACTCAGCCACCAATATAAAATTAAAAAAAAAACCCTACAGTAATCATAGATTTTAAAAGTATTTATTTTGTGCTGCTCTCAGATAGGCTGTATATAAAATTTTATTTCAGAGGAATAATGCCATGTAGTGCACTTTGTGGCTGCACTGTGATTAAGTCCTTTTTAATCTGCTGCGTATGTTGAGGTGCAGCGCTTTCCCAGCACAGCTCCCTCCATGCCAGACTCTCTATTAATGGGGTTACCGGCTTATCGGAAAGAGGCAGAATTACCCAGCTACAGGAGGTTTTTACTCTGATCTGCTTAGAAACCCGGGCCATTTCAGGGCAGGGAGGGCTCAGGGACGGTAAGCCTGTTTCTTCCTCAGGACCATGTGCCCCTCACTGCTCTATTTTCTTGCAAGGAACTTTCTAGCTGGTAAATCTGTTTAGAGTGATTGGTTCCTGCTGCTGCTCTGTCTGTCTGTCTGACTGCCTCACCACGGGCAGTAACTGGCCGCTGCCAGGACGGGCAGCTAACACTGCTGACTGTGGGATGGGGAAACAAAGACGGAGCCAGCAGACAGGTCAGCAAGTGCCTGGTAGCTGAGATTGCCTGGACGCAGTCAGAGTGAGCACAGCAAAAGCATGTTTGATAGAAGAAATCATTGGCAGGAAGAAATCATAGGATAGGGAAGTGCAGTTGGCTCTGGAGCCCGGGGTACCTGGTGCCATCAGGAAAAGGCAGCTGGTGCTGCCACGGTGCAGTGCACGGAGCCATCCTGCTTGTAACCCCGCTGCAGCATCCTCCTCCTCACTAGCATTTTGCAGTAACAGGTCCTGTTCATTCCTTTTCAACCATAGCTCCCAAATCTTGACTCCGAGAGGTGGTGGTGAAGTGGGGATGGGGACTAGGGCAGTGGAGGCTGCCATCAGGACAAGTAAAAACATGGTGAGAAGGGCTTTTTTTCATGCAGCACAATCCCGATGTCATGGGGGCACAAGGAAAATCATTTGGCTGATGCAAAAGCATCCTCTGGAAACAGATGGGGTTACAGACAGAAACATGTCCCTGCCCGCGCGGGCACGGGGGCTCGTAGCAGCATTTGTGCGATGTGAAGGGAGAAACGTCGGTGTGAGGGACCTCAAGTCCTGGTTTGCTCTGCGCCTGGCATGTGGGTTGAGGTAGGGAGTGAGAAAGGAATAGGTTAGGGATGTGCTAGCGTCTTGTCACAAAGCATTTGCTGACCTTTCTGTAAATATTTCTCAGAAAAGGCTAAATGCCTGGGTCAGTTCAGAGGGTGCTGTGCTGTGATCAGCACTTTGCCTGGGGCCACGGCCACGGCTGCCTTTGACAAATAGCAGTTGACCCGAGCCACTGCGGGCGCAGGCAGCCGCGCGGCACGGGGGCAAGCCTGGCCCAGCAGCACGCTGCCGGCTTAAACACCATTGTGTGTGCCTGCTGCCTGCCGCTTTGGAGGGTCTATTTCTAACGGGCATAACTTTGTGTAGTGGGCAGATGATGTTTTAGGGAAACTAATACAATTTAGTCCTTAATAAAGTGAACGCTGCAGAACACAAGACATTTATGAAATGCCACTTCTCACCTGATGACTTTGCCTGGATTTTCTAACCCCAAATTAAAGAGGCCTTATCCATTCACATTGCAAACACCAGATACGAAGTGGAAAGAGTAATTTCATGGAATTTTATATCATCTGACTTAAAACAACATTACACGAGGGCAGAAAAAGGGTTTCACAGGGATGATTTTAAATGTGAAGTGTATTCCTTCTTTTTTTATCATTTGATGGCAGAAACTCCTGCATGGAAATTAAAGCTTGGAGATTCATACAGTGAATTCTCATAGACCAGACTCCTGCAAACACTATGCTGCTAAATACAAACAGCTGGAGAAACACCCCACAAACACCGTCTATCAGAAGGATGTACTGCAGCTGGCACGGCATTTTGTCAGTTCTACCAGTCCACAAAAAATCTGCCCTGGTTTCTTACCTCAATTTAACTCTGGATCACATTGGACCAGCTTGCACTGCTGAAAATGAAGCTGATGTGATGGAACCTGGTAACAAATCTTCACGACAGCGTTTGAGCACAGGAGGCTGCACTAGACTGGAGTTGGGCTGGAGCGGAGCGCCTGCACAGAGCAGCCCTGGGTCCTGTGCAGGCTGCTCTGGCCACATCTGCGAGAGAGCAGTCCGGGGGAGGGAGACGAGGGAAAGACTTGCTGCACAGCGAGCTTTCAACATGCTTTCCTTTCCATGCCAAGTACCTGGCATGCCAGTGCTTTCCTGAGCTATTTTCTGTTCCCACTCCAATCCAAATGCTGTCTGCGACTGTGCATGACTGCTCCCTGCTCGCGCTCACCTCCGGCACAATTACTGCCTGCTAACATCCACCTCCTGCTTCCCAGAGACGCAGACACAGAGAGGGAATTTGCTAAAGGTGGTGTCAGAAGTTCAACATCCCTATGGCATCTGAAATGCTTGAGAAATGCTCGGGAGGTTGGCATGAGCGTCAAGGATTCGGCGTGCCTCCCCAGTCTGACACAGGAGGCTCCGCGAGAGAGTTTGCACAGTGGTTGTTCCATTACGCGTGTGCACAGGAATGTGTGTGCGTGTGTGCATGGGAATGCCTTAGGCCCCCAGCCTGCAAAGATTTATGTATGTGCTTAACTCTTAGCAGATGAGAAATCCCACTGAGACTATGCATGTGCTACAGGTTAAAGACAGGCATAAAGCTTTGAGGAGTCTAAATCTTAGATTATAAAGATTATAAATTTTAGGAGGACAAGGACGGCCTCTGTCTATACAGCAGCAGTGTCCTGCAGAGGAGAGACAGCTTCCGCCTGCTGTTGTACCACATCACGTTCATCCCCCGCATTGGTACCGGCACGGCAGGACTGCACCGGCGCAGCCCCTGTGGGTGCCAAGCATGGCTGGGGGATGGTCTGGGCAGGCTGGTGGTCACGGTGTGGGCATCAGGGGAATACACTTCTCAATGCACTAGCTTCAACAACTCAAGGGAAGGGAATGCAATGAGAAACAGATGATACATCCATTCCTTTTCCAGCACTGGAGCTCCTACACTCATAAACAGGACCATGGAGCGAGTCGCAGGCTGCTGGCGACACTTGCCCAGGTCGGGGGGCTCCTGGTGGGCATTGGCCCCTCTCCTGCTGCCTTAGCAAGACCGTGGGGAGCTGATGCGGCAAGAACTGAACGCAAAAAATGGGGACGTGCCTGAGCTTTGCCAGAGCAGCTGTGCTCAGGTGGGGCTGGTGCTGGGCGGCAGAGCTTGCTGTGCAGGGCTGGGGCTCTGGAGGTCCCTGCTGGCCACCAGCACCCCAGCCCCATCACAGGGAACGCTGCGGCACGCAGGTGGCACCAGCCATCCAGTTTTGCTTGGTATAATTTCAGAAAGACAGGGCAAGAGGAAACTATTTCTTCCTACTCTGTATTTTTAATTCATATTTTCACAGCTCTGCCTGTCCTAAATCCCAAGCAGATGGTGTAACTCAGCCCGTCTCCTCCAGCAAGGATGATCCCCGGGGCCTCCCTGCAGAGAGTGTACATTTCAAAGGATAATTCCACAAGCACTTCTTACCCTGATCCGGAGCCTTCTGAGCATCCATATACTTCATCACTCTTCACACAGACCTGCCCCTGCCTTGCACCAGCTCCCACTGGGGTTTTCTTTTCTCTTTTAAAAGGTAAGCAGAGTCACAAGCTTAGATGCAGCCTTGGAAGCAAAGGTAGGTGTGAAATGCAAGAACCGAAAGTAAAAAACAAAAAGGAAAACAAAAAGATAAAAGAAGGAAAATCCCTGTATGACTTGTCTGATTTGTGCTACAAAGATGGGAACCGTCCCCCCACCTTCCAAGTGTGGAGGTGACCCCAGCCTTGGGCAAAGCGGGGCTGAGGGAAGCCCTTTACAAAGCAGCCCCTTCCCTGCACCCGCAGCACCTTTTTGTGCTCGTGAAGCATTTCTGCTCTAACAAATCCCCTTTGATAATTGTGTTGCAAAAGCCTCACTCTGAATATTTAATAGAATTATTGCTAGTTATCAGCACAAGTAGGTGATAAATCACAAGCCGCCTTTACCCAACACCAGGCAGAGGCATTAGGGGGTTTCAATCACGTTTCCCACCCTGCCCCCATGTCAGAATGACCATGAATTAAAAAGAAAAACAAACAAACAACCTGCCCCCACCTCCCCGGGTTTCATTCCTTTAAAAAATAAAAAGCTAAAGAAGCTCTCATAGGCTCTGGCCTGGGCCCAGCTGTCCCCAAGTGCCACAAGCCCAACTTTGCGGTGCCCTCGACTCCCTCTGGCGCTGCCTCCCCGGCAGAGCCCTCTGGCTCTGCCCCCCTCCGCCGTGTGTGAATGAGGTGATCTTTTAGCTGCCCTTTGTCTTGGAAAAAAATTAATTCTCATTTGCATTACCTCGACTAAATGTCACCCACCGATATTTTGTTAGACATTAGCAATGCTGGCAGAGAGGGGCACGGGATAATTGCGTTCTGCCTAGCGGTGGGATTTACATAATTTCAGACAGCAATTAAAGAATCCCTGGGAATTTTTTTTTTTCTCTTCCAACCTCTCCTACAAAGAAAGTGTTCGTTTACATTAAGCGCTCAGCTCCTCGCTGTTCATTTGCATAAAATTAAAGGTTTTTGTGTTCTGGAACAGCAGGGTAACATTTAAAATTCCATTTCAAAAAGCTCACCTTAGAATAATAAAATGTTAATATCATTTCACGGGCTGGAGAAGGTTGCCAGCTGCCTTTCACTTCAAACTTTTATCCAATACTAACTGTTTGGGTGGGTGATATTATTAATATTTTTTTTTTGTTAAGATATAAACTTTCTTGAAAAAGTGCAGGGATGTAAATGTGCCTACTGATGGGTCTCTGCAGGGCTACTCCAGAGCAGAATGTTTGTTTACTCCATAGTTTTTTAATTAAAAAATCATGCAAAAGAGCAGCAGTGGAATATTACAGGCTTTAATGTGCCGTCATACTCCAGACTATGAGAGGAAATGCAATTTGGATCAAAACCCTTTCATTTGCTTTCATGGAAATGGAAGCGGCACTCCAACGCAAGTCTGTAACACAAGTTAACTTCCTCTCTGAGACTGCATTTCCATGCCCAGAGCAGGGCCCAGTGCCTGCGCAGGCAGGGAGGCAGGGGGTCCAGGCAGCAAAGGTGGCATCCTGGAACAACAGCCGAGACCCAACCCCTCGCTTCCAGGGCTGGTGGGGTCCCCCCCAGGCCCCCTCCCTCCCGCAGGCTCACCTGGAGCCCAGGGGAGCTGAAGGGCTGGCAAGGAGCAGCTCTCGGCCCTCGGGCGCCCACCCAGCCGCACGCTCCCGGCTCCCTCGGCACAGGCACCACGGGCAGGGACCACGCAGCCCCTCGCTAACAGCCACTGCTCCTGCCGGGAAGGGAGCGGACAGCAGTCCCACAGCTGCTGAGGAGGAGGACGGCAGCTCAGCGGGGCTCTGCGCCACGTCGCGTGCGGGAAAGGGCTGGGAGCAGAGGCCGGAGGCTGTCCGACCTGACGCTTTCCCAGCCATTAGCTGCCTTTATTCTGAGCACTCTATCAGCACTGAATAATAAAAAATGACATTTCCATTTGAGGACGACAGTGTTGAGGTCTCTGAATGACCTTTCTCATATCACCAGGGTCTCTCGTGCCTGGGAAGAGTTGTCAGCAGCATCGCCCATCCCATGCACTAAGGACAGAGCCCCCAGCAAGAGCCTCCCCAGCAGGGGAGGGCAGGCTCTGCAGCAGAGGACAGGCTCTGCAGGGCTCTCCTACCACAGCCGGGCAGGGAACATCCCACAGGGCTGGCAGCCACCAGCAGGCACATCCCCTTGCACAAGCCCTGGAGATGTGGAGCCTCTCCCCCACCCCGTGACAACTCCAAAGTAGAGGTGGTCCCACTGCAGACAGGGGGACCATGGCCAGGGGGGTGCAGGTCACCCATCCTGCATGGCAGTGGGCTGGCACAGGCTCTGCCAGAGGAACAGCATTGGCGCTGGTGCAGGGCTGCAGGGAGGTGGGACACAAGCAGAGGCAGCTCTCATCAGAGATGCAGATTCACCCCCAGAGCAGCAGCATGCTGTCACCTGCATGGTCCCATAGTGGCTTCAGCAGAGGAGTGATGGCAGCAGAGAGAAGCCTCAGTAAATCATGTGCATGATGCACCTCATGTGGCAAACTGCACCGCTTGCAAGACAGGAGCAGCGCTGCTGGGACATGAGGATGAGGGGATGGTGCTGCAGTGTGACTTTCACCACAAGATGAGGTGGCAAATGTCCCACAGTAAGGATGGGACCCGGTCACAGTGGATCAGGAACACCTGGGGGGCTCCGAGTACCCAGGGAGGGAGGCTTTGGGCAGCAGGTCCCATGCTGGCTGGAAATTCAGGTCAGGAGGAGAGCCTGGCCTGGGTCCAGCCTCTCTGCCAGCTTTGTTGGCCAGGGATGGCAAAGTGCGGGTGCCATGCTTGGCTGGCACGGCCACAGGGACTCACAGGCTGGAAGCCCCTGGGAAAGGGGCTCCAGAGACATACATCTGTGTGGTTCCTCTGTGCCAGGCGATGGGGCAGTGAGGATTCGGCAGCAATCCCTCCGACAGCCACATCCAGCTGTCACAAAGATGCACGACGTGCTGGAGCGCACGGTGCAGCTGGCAGCACCGCAGCCCATGCCGTGCCAGGAGCGCGCAGTGAGGCCAGCCTGCGCCAAACACGTCCAGCGACAGAGTGAGCCAACGCGGGCCGGGAGCGCAGCCACGCCATGGGCCCGGCAGCCACGTCTGTCTGCCACGTGGTGACAGAAGGGGCTGGTGGGCTGCCCCGGAGAGTCCTGCAGGCCAGCGGGGCAGGCGAGGGTCCTGCACGGCTGCCGGAGGCTGCAGCCAAACCCAGGGCAGGGTGCTCTCTATTTTAAGGCAGCATGCCAAAAGCACCCTCTCAGCCTCTGCCCCGACACCGCGGGTGCCAGCCTGGGCACAGGACCGCAGAGGGCGAGGGGCATCAGGCTGCCCTGCCCAAGCACTCATGAGGTGAGGGGGTCCCCGCCGCACCCACGCTCACCGTTCCCCCCTTTGGCAACCTTATCCTCACGCCGCTCACCGGCATCGATGCTGCTCCTCTGCGGCCACCGCCGGCCACCAGCCCTCACCCCCTCCCGCCAGCGTCCCTCCCCACCACCCCCATTGCCACCGCACCTCACGGCCATCGCTGGGGGCTTCCCTCACAAAGGGGTTCATGAAGCAGCTGAGGCAGAAGGAGATCTTCCACCTGGCAGTCCTCTTATCTGCCACCATTTGGGGCTGCTATAGGATTGTTGCAAAAAGTGTTTCATTAAAAACGAATCCGAATCCCAGCCGTTCTGTTATCTGACTGGTTCACAGGCAGCAGAACACCGAGCACAGTCTACAGTCCCTGGTGCCCATGTTTGATTCCTGCTTTAGTCTCCAGGCCACTGAAACTCCTACCCGCCTGCCAGCAAGTGGCGTTTTTTCTTAATGATTTGCACAGGGAATCTAAACCTTTGCAGCTACATCGGACACGAGCACAGGACAGACTCAGGCTTGTAAGCATCCAGCTCGCCAGCGACCTGTTATGAATGTTTTCCAAACTGTTTTGTGTCTCTGGGAAGTGAGAATTATCATTGTATCCCTGTAAAAATGAATATAAAATAGGATCAGCATGCTGCATACTTCACATGAGAAGCTCACGAGTAAAACATATGCCAGTCTGGTGTCAGCGAGCATCTTCATCACCCATGTTGCCTCGTCTGCCAGGACATGTCTCCGTTCTCCAGGGTTTTCTGTGCTCTCCACACACTCCTCCTGGGAAGTTTTAAAAGCCAACACACAACCTGACTGTATTGTGGGCGAGCAAAGCAATGAGCAGGCAGCAAAGCAGAGGATGAAGAATAAAATGTTTTACCTGGGAAAAAGTAGAGTGACCTACCTCCTCTGTGAATGCCCAGAGCAGGCAGCAGCAGAGCTGGGAGCTGCCGGGCAGAGTTCCCCAAAGAGCAGGGTACCACACTCCCAAAGAGATGGGGACCATGCACCCACTTCTCCTCTACCACCCCGGCCCCTGTGACTGAAAGAAATTTTAATTTATAAAGCAAAAAAAAATTGCATTTTTCTTTCGTTGTGCTTTTAGCACACTGAATATTTTTCCACATCTGTTGTGTTGGGACTAGCAGGACTGACATTTTTCTGCTCAGAATGACCCGTTAAGACTGCTGTCCCACAACACAGATATGTTTGTTAGCATGCATCACCCGGCCTTCCCACTCGTGGGACCCCAGAGCATCGCACACGAACGTGGTACATGTGCAGAAGCACCGGACATGCCACCAACGTGCCGGGCTTACGGACACCAAGATGCACATGTGGACCACGAGAAAGCTCAATGCTGAGGAGCGAGCTGTGGGTTTGTGAGCTGATCAAAACCCAGGGCTCCATCCTTATGGGAAACATTAACTCTTCAGAAGCCATTTGCTGTCTGGATGAAAATAAAACAAACTTTAAAAATGGAAATGAAAAAGATTTGCTTGGGAATTTCTCTTAGGAAAAAGTCATGAATTCATTTTAAAATTTTTCATTTCAAAATTTGTTTTCATTACTTTTACATTATTTTATGACATCAATAGTAACGCATAATGTGACCTGTCATATCATGTCAAGTCATGTCATAATATGCATAATAGTAGAAGAAGTGCATAATATTACATGTCATATTGACATAATCAGAATATTCTATTATTATTGACTTTGTCAAACTAATCACAACACAGGAAATACTTTGCTCTAGAAAACAAAATTAAGGTGCAACCTATAACAAATAATAGTTATTTCCCTTTGCAGCTGTATTCTTATGTTTCCAATGTATTTGTGTAAGAATATTTAGACTAGTACATTACATCACCTTATGTACTGCTAATATAATTCAATGAAATAATGGAATAAGAAAAATTAGAACAGTCCAAGTAAAATTTTCAGTTTGAAACTATTTCAATTTTTCATAATAAACAATTCCTCAAAACAAAAATTAAGAAATCTTTCTATATACGAGACTTAAAAGTTCCCATTATAAAACACCTACATTAAATTAGCTTTGTAAATGGAACCCTTTTAGCAAAAATTCCCCAGTAGCTCGGCAGTGTTTGCAGAGGAGCAGTGCCGACGGTGCTGCCCTGCAGGGTTTGAAGCACTGCATCACGCTCATCTGTGCAACAGCCGAGCGCCAACATGCTCACACCCGCTTGCGTACGCACGGCCATACCCGCTTCGTCAGAGCTGCCCCCCTCCACACTTGGGCTCACACTGAGCCCACTGGGATTTCTAATTGACTTGACATGTTATAAATTGCCTAACTTGGTTGTGATTGCTGTGAAGAATGGTACTTTAAAGGACTCAATATCTGTATATCTCCCTTTGATAAACATTGGCTTGCTGAGCTTAGATCTTATTTATTTACCCTTGGAGCAGGTTCATTACTATGTATTAGGTAGATATGACATATTTATGGAAATATGGGGACTCTTTGTGGAATATATTAAGATTAAATAAATCATTGACTATGTGGTCAAGAACTACAGCAATCCTGATGAATGATTCCATGATTTTTTTTTGATCCTTGTATAATTTTAAGAGCCATCCCCTTTGTCTTCCTGGACTCCTGCAGGATTTCCCGCACTGGGAAATGCAAGACACACACCTTTGCTTGGGAAGAAAGCTCCACATGGCCTATGCCCCGCGTGAAGGGCTGGGGGAAAGGTGCCTGGGAGACCCCCAGCACATCCAGATACCGAAACCCAACCCCCAGGAACCTGCTTAGCAAGCTGAGAAATGGTTCCGATTTCGTTATCCCATGTCATCCCATTCACTGTAATCTGCCGCATGCATCCATTAGCCAATGAATTTACATATCTAATGGCACATTTTCACAAATTAGTGGTAATTACATTTAAAACAGCTATTTTGATACAAATCAATGAGAGCCACAGCTAATGACATAAATGCTATTTCACATGTCCCTTGGCCTCTTTACAAACATCGGAGGACATATGCAGAGCACAAACTGCATGGTAGCAGCCGACAAACTCAAAGCAAAAGGCTTTTCTGGTGGGCATAAACCGGCCAGGCTTAAACAGAACAGAGCTACCACGAAGCCTTCACAGCTGCCCTTAGCCTTGTGGTGTTGGAGTTCTTCTCCCCCCTTTTTTCCCCAAACCTGCTTGCATTTTAATAGTTTGTGTTTGGTAATGGTGACGCCAGCTGCAGCACAAGAACAGCATTAGCGTGTGCAGCTAAGACCCGAAGGGCCCCGGCTCCAGCCATCCCCGTGCAGGCAGGGCACCGCGCCAGCCCTGGCAGAGCCTGAGCACCAATGCAAACACCCGCCCCATGGGCACCCGTGGCACACACATGGGGCCAGAGCTCACGGGGAGCTCGCCAGGGCTGGTCCCCACCATGGGGAGCACCGCACACATGCACGGGAGAACCTCAGGCTCTTCCTGCATCAGGTACATTTGTTTTGCGGCATCTTTGCTCCCCTGAAATGTCTGCTCCCCACGCTGTCCTCCCAGGCTGCCGGTGATCCCGCAGGGGTACCAGGCAGCAGGCACAGGGCCGAACACAGCAGCAGCTGGAATACCACTGCAGGGCATGCGCCATGTTTTCCTTTTGGCTCAGGACAACTCATAAAAGCCTGTAAATACCAGGGGATTCTTAAGGATAGTTAAGTAGCAAACTATCTGTTGATAATAAAATTTGCTTGCTTCTCACAGATACCCAATTTGCCTACTATCCAAAGAAAGGAATTGGGTGTCTGCTTCCTAAATTGTTTTAATCTCTGGCAAAGAGTGCTTCTGGCAGAGTCCCTCAGCTGGAAAATAGGAAATGAGTTAGAAACAATAGACAAACGTGAATAATACAGAGCTTAAGATATCTGATCTCGATCTTGAGAAGTGAAGTTTAAATAGATTCCTCAATTCACTTGTGTGTGACCGCACTGGGAAGGAGAGCGCCCTTCCTGGGAGGACCAGGGATGCTGCATCAGGTCTGGCAGCAATGCACACTCCCACCCGGCTACCCAGCACAGGGGCAAGAGGGGACATGTCTCCCCCAGGGAGAGGGGACACAGTGCCACTTTGTCAGGCACAGGCAGATGCCCTCGCTACTGAGGACTGATGCGGTACCATGGGCTTTCGCAGCTTGCCCAGCCTTTAACACAAGCGATCTTCTCCCTTAGCCTTCCCTTCCGAGGTATTTACGCACACCCCACTGCCCTGACCCCCCAGATATGGGCCACACGCGGCACTGCCAGCGAGGGTCCATGTGAGCTGCTGTGCCTCCGATACACCCACCTGGGCACTGGGTGCCCCCACCCCTCACCTGCCCTCCACATGGTCCTCCCTGCCTGCTTGTGCTCCTGCCACCTGCACATCTCTGCTGTCAGGCTGCACCTTTGCTTTACCTTTACAAAAAATGTTCTCAATAGATCTTCAAACATTTTTCCACAACAGTCTTAAAGGATTTCAAGAAATCTTAAAACCCTGGGGAAAAAATAACCTTCTGCTTATCTCCCAGCAGAGACGCTCTTTCTTTTGTAACCCTGTTAATAACATTCACATCATTGTGACACTAATTGAACTTTTCTATGCAAAGAGGCCCCTGGGCAAAAAGTCGCCCCCCCCCCCGCACACCAGGCTAACTCCTGCGGCAGCCTCCTCCCCAGGCCGGAGCTGGTCCCGCAGCCCCGTGCTCGGAGCCATATGGAGACGGCACCAGCACCGGCGAAACTCACCTCTGGAAAACATCCCTGTGCCTTCTCCTGTCGCAGGGCAGAGAGATCCTACAGAGCTGGCATGCGATTTTTAGAACAGATACTGTATTTTTTTCTTCTTAATCACAATCTTTTCTGCAAGGACTGCTCTCAGCGTCGCACACGAGCGCTGCAAGTGCTGCCCTGAACACTAAAGGAAATGCTCTTTTCCATCGCACTAAGTGAAACAATTCAAACCAGGAAAATCTTGATAAAAGTTTAATTAGGAAAACGGACTCCATCTGTAACATATCCTCATTCTCCCCATGTATTAACCCTTTTGCCATAAATCTGCCACCCTTGAAGAAACCTGCCTTCCTCACAAAACCTACTCAGGGTTCACATTATTTTAATCAGTTAGAGGGGTTTAATACATTATTGATTTTTAGGAGAATTGAAAAAGCTCCCGTATTAAGTCCAGGTTGCTTATTCTTTCTGTATATGACATTCAGGTACTTGTGAAAAATTATACCAATTATGAAATCAGCCATTTACTGCTTCAAAGTGCAATCAGTTGTCACACTGGAAAGCACTTGCTCCTGAATATTATTAGTTGGGCTATGTGCACAGGAAAGTGCTGAGAGGAAAGACTTTAACCAAAGGGCAATTGCATGAAATTTACTTAGAAATAGCTATTTATCACCCTTGGATTTCCTACTGTTCAAATCCACTGCAGACACTTTATGGAATGAAACAGCCATCTCACCAACGTAACTCAGCCAACTGAGGGGGCTTTTTCCTCACTGACATTAAATGAAAAATTTAGAAGTCATTGTAACAGCTTAAAGATGCATTATCCTTTTTGATGTGCAATTTTAGCTTCATATCAAAAGCCATATAAAATAACCCCCGCACAAACACAAAAAAGGAACTTTTAAAAGTTTTATGACATGTAGTTCATCTTACCTTTTATGCATCTAACAGGCACCGCTTCTCCTGCTGTTCTCAGAGACCATTGCATGATTACCACTATGGGGGAGAAAATATTGCCATAGCAGCAGCAAAACCAGCCGAAGGAAGGATTAGTCTCTGGAGCCTGGGAAATGGAGGGGGAGAAGCTGAGCACCACAATGCCAGCAAATTCCTCCGAAGCCAGAGCGCGGTGGAATTGCAGGAGAGCTGCCCATTAGAGAAGCCTTCAGTTGTGTCACAAACTGCCACCATTAATGGGTTTTGCTGCAGGCAATGAAGTGAAAGAGAACATAAATTAAAGAGGGTACATTCAAGAGAAATTTCTAGCTCAGTAAAGATGTCTTGTCCGCTTGTTTTCCAGAGCGGACAAGAATTTTAGACGGCAAGGTCAACTTCTTCTCAAAGTAGGAATAGAGCTGGCCAGCCTGGGAGTGCTGGCACAGCACCATTAACATGCAGGACTAACACATATTTGATTACTGATACATGTGACCACTGCTCTTTACCTCCCCAGGTGGCAGTGCACAGCACAGGGTGAGCACAGCCGCCTCCTACGCCTTGTCTGCAAGGTGCCAATTCTTCCTCTTCCAGTTTCTCCAGGTAAAATACACAATAGGAATGGAACAACAGGGCTATTTCCATGTTGGAAGCATGGTCAGGTGGACAATGGTGAGTCTGGACAGAGACCCACTCACCGTGGGAATACAAATAGTGTTCCCATAGGAAAATGGGAAAGCAGCTCCTGACCCACAGTGTCTTGAAGACCTAAACAAGGAGCGGAGCGAAGCTCCTGTACCTTTGAGTATGGTTGGCTTGTCCACAGCAACAACGCCCAAACCAGCCCAAGGCTTAGGACACAACGCAACATGCTTCCTGCCTGCAGGTCTCTCCTGGCTCATCTCTGGAGAGGGTCAAATCTAGGGATGAAGGAAGTACCAAACCAGAACCAGTCTCATCCTCCTCTATACAGCAATCAGATCTCCTGCCAGGTGGGTTAGGGACATGCTGGTCCCACCGGGGAGGGCTGGGCACCCACCGTTTGTTATCAGAGATGTGTTGGATGAGCCAAGGGACCACAGGGATCGCTTCTGCTGCCCAGGTCAGCACACACATCACCTTGCTGCAGCTCGCCAAGACAAATCCAAACAGGCTTCCTGCAAGCATGCATGCTCCTGGCGAGGTAAGTCTCTCTCCATGCATTTCAAAAGCAGTTGAACTTGGTCCCCCCAAAGCATTCATCTCTGCTTCCTATGGGGCCTGGGCATGTGCCACCTTTGCTTAAGCCGCCAAACATAATCACAGACAAAGTTTGTTACTTGCCGCAGTCAAAACCCAAGCTCTAGAAAAGAGGCAACTTCAAAATTATTCTATTCTAGAATTTCAGGTCCAAATCAAGAAAGGGGAGAGGAAGTGCCGAAATGAGCTGCCTTTCTGATATCCTTCAGCGTGGCATGGGTGCCTCAGGTGTCTAAGACACAGCGTGTTACAAAATGCACCAACAATAGTCTTAACATGTGACGGCAACCAAGATCTAATAGCCTACTTTATAGCACAGAAATAATGCAAAAACAGAACACTTACTATATTTTAACTTAGCAAGAGGATTGTTATAATACCATTTAATTTAATAAATAGTAAAGTATTTATAAATGAACCATTTCATAAAGTGTTACCAATTTCTCCATACACAATAATATGATTTGCACAAACGTTTGTCCTTGAGGCAATAGAAATTTTCTTTGCAAATCAATCCTTACAAGGATTGTAATTAGTATCTGTTAAGGCAGCTAGCAGTACCTGTAGCTGTATTTCTCCCATAAAAGCCCTGATTGCTGCAAGCTCTCACACAAAGCTAACGACACAGAAGGAAAATGCACACGTCGTCTAGACTATTCATTTTAATCAGGCAAGAGTGATTTTTTTGTGGCCCATTTGATATGACTTTTACACAAGATACAACCTCGCTCCACAGGGGCTGGCAGAAAAGGTCAACACTGCTGTATAAAAATACATTTAAAGAAGGAGTTTAGAAAAGCGAAAACTACAGATAAGGACCAGCAATGTTCAGGCAGAGCTGCAGGTGTTACATCTATCCAGTGATTTCTGAGAAATTTATAAATCTACTAGTTTGTTTTAAATGCTCAGAAATTAACAAGTCAGGGGATTATTTTCTGTTAGTTTCTTTCCTTAGCAATAGGATGCAGAGTAGAATTGCTGTGTGATGGTACACATTTGAGTTTAGGTACCATTGCTTCAGAAAAGATTTTACACCCAAAAGCAAGTCCAGCACAAACTCCTGCACCCTGCCCAGCTGGGTGGGGAGGGCAGATACCCCACAGCCTCGGCAAGAGGTATTCAGGGCTGCTGGGTCCCAGTGCCAGCGCGGATGCTTGTGCCCTGCAAGGTGACTGAGCCACTGCAGAGCCCTGGGCCAGGCAGCTGCTGGCCAAGGAACACGGTCCCCGCAGGGGACCCCCACCTCCTGAGGGAGGATCAGCTCTCAGGCTATCTCTGGCCGGCACTGGTGAGTGAGGGTACCTGCAGGAGCAGACTTTGCCTAATACCTTGTGTTGAAGCACAACCACATTCATGAACAGCTCGAGGTGCCCAGAGGATCTGGATTATGATGGGGAGCAGGACACGGGGCTCACCCTGCTTGGGGGTGCGAGTGTCCTGGGAACATGGCTGTGGGCAGGAGAGCAACCCGTACCCAGCCCAATGCTGGCCCATTTGTGTGCTCTCACTGAAGCAGCTCACAGCCTTGCCAGCTCCCTCGTGCTTAAATCAATGTTTTCCAGACTCTGTCATTATTACATGCTGTTCCAAAGCAACGTTTTGCTGGGTGCAGTTTAGCTAATACTGCTCTTGATGATTAGTGCTAGTGCAAAATAAAATTAGCGACCCTCCCGTGGCCAGAAGGAACAACACAAGCCATCCCCACAGAGCCAGAGCTGCTCTGAACAGCAGCACACAACAAAGGCAGCCCTGCACTGTACACCATCTCCTGCTTCCCCTGGTAATTAAACTCCCATGCCAGGGCTCTGCAAGCTGGCTGGCAAGGGCAACCTGCCCAGGAATCCCTCCCACCCAGGACCCAGAGAGACAGAAGCCACCATCCAGCAGTCTCTGCTCTGGGGTATCCCACCCGCAGGTGCCCCCGCACCTCTGCCGATGGCTGCCACAGGACACTGGCACTCCTTGGCACAGCCAGGGCCTTGCCAGTGGACAGCTCTGAACCGAGCCAGATGTGGGAACAGGAGCCCTTTGATTCCTTGAACGCAGGCGTGAGGCAGGGGTGTCCACTCTGTCAGGGGGTTCGCCTGGAGCACCCCAGTGCTTTCAGCTGCACTCTACGTGTGCCACCAAATAGCACAGCAGGAGCTGGATTATTCTGTGAACAAGGTCTAAAATTCCAGCTTTAGGTCCAAGTTTCAGCATTAATCATGCCATTCATCATCATTACCCACAGTCACTCCACTCACTGGCCCAAAGGCAGCAGCAGGGGCAGGGGCTGACGCACTTTGTTCCCTTCTCCCTCCAAAGGAAGAGGCCAGGCATCAGTAAGATCATTGATCTGGAGTGTTCGCCTGTCCTCTTGAGCAAGGAGGAGGTTAATTTATCACAGGATGGAGGAAACCCAGTCTTTAAATTCCCTGCTTGCTGTTAATTAAACAAAAACCTACTATGTTTGCTAAGCCTCACTCTGAGGACCCAACTGCAGCGGCTCGGTAGCAGAGTACAGGCAGCCTGTCTTGCAGGCAAAGACCCATAACATGGGACCAAACTGACCCCCCCTTCACTCCCCACTGCAAAAACACCTGGGACGAGAGCTGCCAGATCTGCGGCTCCAACCCCACAGCAGATCAGCTGGACCCTCACACTCTCCAAAACGCATTAGTCTGCATAGAAAAGTATATGTACAGAGAGATGGTACTTTAGGAGTGACAGCTCTTCTGTCCACAGAGAAAATACAGCCCCAAGCCCAGCACTCACCAGGGTCTTCTGGCTCCCGAGTGACAAAGCAGTGAATGCCCCATGTGGGATAGGGACCGGCAGCCATGCAGAGTGGCAGGACATTAATGCTGCTGCCAGGAGTGCTACCCACTGTGCCACCAGCTTATTCAGGGTCTTTAGATGCCTTCTGCTCACATGTCCCCATGAGTGCTGGACAGGAGGGTGCTGCAGCATATGCTGGGTGCTACAATGGCAAGGTGGGCCCATGCCATGGACTCATGCTGCAGAAAAACAAAGCATGGCGAGGTTTCGGGTGCCAGCTGGGGCCCCAACACCACATAACTGCTTCAAACACTTCTGCCAGACAGCCCAGCTCAGCCTGGCTGGCTGTCACTCAAGGCTGCTCTGAGGGCAGAGCAATGTCTCACACAGAAAGCGATGCTGAAGATGCAGCTGGCGAGCCAAACCATTGCTCACACACCCTCATGCAGCCCCTTCGGGGGCCAAGGGAGCATCCCGAGCCCGACACCCACCATGCAGTGGGGAACAAGGCACTGGCCAGCCCTGCACCCACCTCCCACTGGCAACCCACAGCCGCAGGAGCTGCCGTGCCAGGCACTCCAGAGAGCAAGAACAGCCAAGTCCATCACAAACCTGGCTGTGAGGCTGCCTGGAGATCTCCTTGGCATGCTCCAAGAGGTGTGAGTGGAAGATTAATCTTAATAATTACTGTCCTCAGCTTGCCTGGCCCCATCCAAGCTCAGGCCTCCCCTGGACATGAAACATGCACGGGTCTCCCCCCATGCAGGGCTGTGCTGGGGAGGCTGCGCCCAGCCTGCAGAGAAAACCTACACCCTGACTGCCAGGCTCAGCAGCACCTTGAGGCTTTTCCCCTCCTGTCCACAAAGTAAATGAAGTGGGGAGAGTAATACAGTGCGCTCTCGCTGAGACCAACAAGCCTGTGCCTCTCCTGGAGCCGCTGTGCTGGTATTAAACAGACAAGACAAGCTTGCAGTCAGTTATCGGCCAAAAAAATAATGAAGGAACAAGTCGGCAGAGCAAAGCCAAGTCACTCGGACCAGCCAAGTGGAGAATTTAATTTCTCGCAGGTTCCCCAGCAGCAAAGCGTCTCCACACCGTGGCCCTGCACGCACCGACAGCTCTGACCCAGCAGCTGCAGCCGCTCCATCGCCCTCGGGGCTGGGGGGAGTGGGTGCACGCCCCGGGGCCAGGGGAGCCAGTGGGGAAGGGGCTGCCCCGTTATCATTTTCTAGAGCAGGGCTTGGTCATCACGGGAGACGGCTCTGCCTGACACAGGGTGACGTTTACCCATCACTGCAGAGCCGGCAGTCTGGGCTAAGGACACAAAGCAGTACGCAGGAGCCCAGGGCTCTACAAGCGCTTTCAGCCCAGCAGCAAAACAGCCAAGGGCAGGGAGGTCCCAGCAGACGCCTGGCCCTGCACCTACAGCGGTGTGGAGGGGCTCCAGCACCACGGGTCCCACCAGAGCAGCCCTGCAGCAACCAGGGTGCATCAAGGAGCTGGGAGCCCATGCCACCAGGCAGGGAAAACCTGGTGTCCTGGTCCTGAAGCCACCCGCATTTATCCAGTTTGCAGGAAATTAAACTGTGAAGAGGTACTGATGCCAACAGAGCTACCTGGACCAATTTTGGCCACCTTCCATTTGAGTCCCTTTCCATCCATTTGCTTCCAAAAAAACACTTCTGGGAAGTCATCCCTGGTGTCAGTGCTCTATACTCAGTGTCACAGACCAGTCTGGAAAAACAGCCAGTGGTCTGGGACAGCCCCAACAATGCAGAAGTAGAAGGAATAAATCAACTGCCGGAGAGGGTAAAAACATGCTGTCTCCTGGTGCGGGTTAGTACAGAGGTACCCATCTCCTTAGTTACTCGTCCTAGGGGCAGAAATATGGGGCTGAGCTACAAACCAGCTGGGAATTGGCTTCAGTCTCTCCCCCTGTTCCAGCATGTGCTAGAGAATTTATTTTCTGGTTTTTTGCATCACATTATCACAAGCGCAGTCTTGATGAGACAAAAACCTACAAAACTACATATCACGCAGTGACCATCAGGGTAGCACAGCTTGGCCAAATACATACGTCTCTGGGCTGATGTACAAATTTCAGACTCATTTCTGGAAGCATTTTAAAGTTCATTTTTGTGAAAGGGGAAGAGGCAAGATGCTCCAAGCCTAATAGATCTTTTAAAAAATATAGCTGAGGAGCATTAAACCGAAGCTTGTAACAATTCAACTAACAAAGGGCAAGGCTCACATGGGAGCAGCTCATCAGGCTCTCCCCAGGACCAGGCACCCCAGCCATCACTGCTGCCCACCCTGGGGGGCTCCCACAGACCTGCACCCCAGTACTGTGAGCTGCTGCGTAGCATTTCACAGCAGCATGGTTTCCCAGAGGTCATCCTCCCTGCTTCTGCCAAGCTGGGACAGAGCACTCCTGCCCACCAGCACCGATCAAACCACCCACAGCCACGGCAGCAGCGCAAGAGCTGTGGACAACCAGGGCAACTTTCACCTCGCAGAGCAACCCCCAGCCCAGCATGCCCGCAGCCCAGCCGCCGGCGGGTTCCCGGGGTGCTGACACCAGGTCACTGCTCCCCACACCACGGAGGAGCTCCGCTCTTTGCAGCGCTGCCGACGGCACCTGGGCAAAGCAACACACTAACAAAAAGGCTGAACCAGCCGGTTTCTGCCTGGGAGAAATCATGCAACAATTTTCAGCTCCACACAAACATTTACAGCCAAGTTATAAACTCCTGAAAATGCTGACAGACCCTCTACTACAGCAGTGCTAGCAGGTGCCCCATAATGAATGTGTTGAATGACCTACCAAGCAAAGTTATTGAGGCAAAAAGCACCACGGTCATTCAACAAACAATTAGAGAGTGTCCTGGTGGGGACAGCATACTAACAAGGGACAGAGCCCAGAAGAGCTGAGTAAGCATCCTGCCTTCCCCCCAAATTCCTCCTCTTTCCAGCCTGGGCTCTGATCTATAGCATGACTCACTGGAGCTCCAATAAAGCTTCAGAGATTGTTATGCTAAATGAGAAAAAAGTAATTGCCTTTCCCCCATCTAGAACTCCAGATATATAACTTGGAGAAATATAATTAGCTGCTAACTTCAAAGATGCATTGGAATTTTTGTAATGGGCATTGAGACCCTGTATTAAAAAAACTAAAAGAAAAATGATACACTCCTTGTAAATGGAATAAGACTTAAAGGTTTTAATTAGGATTCTCTATGCATCTGCAGCTAGGAAAACAGGAAAAATACCCTTGTAGTATCTTACCATTTGAAAAACACATATTGGGTAAGAAGCTTTCTGCAAAAATAATTAAGAAGAGTGACACATTTTTATCTTATGAACAATAATCATCTATTATTAAAATAAACTGTTCTTTTTACTCTATTTAAAATTAAATTATTTCAAACGAACAGGAACCTTTGCAACAAGGACCTGGGGCACTCACCTATTTGGAGTGGGAACAGGGCACCAGTCACACAGCATCCAGGCCAGTTACAAGGAAAACATGAAACACAATCTGCCCAAAAGAAAATGCACCTGCCTGCAATGCTCCTTTATGTCCCCCCTTAACTACAAGGTGGGCACCTGGGGGTTTCTCAGACCCTCTTGCTTACCCCTGGGACTCCCACAGGCCTTCCCACATGAATAGTCTTTTTTTCTCCCCCCCTAGAAAATTGCCTGTGCATCATAAAGCCAGTTACCCACTGGCACAGGAAGAGCTGCAAAAAGGGGTTATTTCAGCCAGCTGGGAAAGGAGGTCAGAGACCCCTCATTCTCCTTGATGGGAAACCAGAACAAGCCCCATAAAGGGCTCCCCACATCTGCCTCAGGGCATGGCTTAGCTGCTCAGGAGAACACATATCCCTTAAAGCCATAGCTGGGAGGAGACTTGATATCTTCCAGACTACACTGCCACAAGACAAGGTGAAACCCATGCTATATAGCTGCTAAACAGAAAAAGCAATAAGTATTTAATATTCTTTACTGTTTAAACCTCTGTTCACCAGAGAGCATCTTGTACCTACTTTATAGTGGTACCTCCATACCCAGAAAGCTTTATAACCAGGAAAAAAAGGCTTCCAAGCATTAAAAAAGCTAATCTCCAGCCTACCTTCTTCCAGTGCTGCAACCACTGAGCAGGAGCTAGCAGGACCCCAAAGCAAAGAGCCCAACTTCCAACAGCACCAAGCCCACACCCCACCCAAGGATCAGAGATACTCATCAACAGCCCCAGGTGTGTCTGGGGGCCTCTTATCTCAGAGGCCCCACCCCAACGCGGGGGCGGCGGGGACCAGGCTGCCTATAAATGTGGGGCTCCGAGAGCCCCCTCCTCTATTTGCTGGGTGGTGCTGGGCTCAGGCTGTGCTGGAGGCTGCTCTGCACTGGTATGTCATGGAGGAAAACTGTAGTATTTTGGGGGTCTGTGTTTTTATCTTGCTTCTGGGGGGTTATGGTGGCTACATGGTGTTTAGTACATGGCCTTTTTTTATTGCTGCTCTCTGTGCTGTGTGGAAAAAGCTCAACTGATTTCCTAGAGAAATAACAAAGTTCAGTCTAATCTAGATTTTGGCTCTTATATGAGCTTGAAGTACATTATAAAACAACGTTAGTATAAAAGGTGAATGTAGCTAGCATTTTTTGAGATCTGTGTTTGGGGCAACTTCCAAGAGAAGTAAAAGCCACCTATGTTTAGGGAAGAAAAAGACTCAGCTTTCTTGTGTCTGTATGGAAAGTGTTCAGTCTCTGAACTCCTCTATTGCTACAATTCAGCTGCTTCTTGCAGTGTGCAGAGACCAAACTATAGAACAAAACTTGTTTTCTTCTCCTGCTTGACTTTTAATAAATCCTTTCCCTTTTAGTCTCTGTGTAGGCTAATTCTTGATTTACTGCCTAGGCTTTAGTAGCTGGAGCACATCAGTCATCTGAGCACTAGCTGGCTTGACTCAAGGAGCAGAGAAGCACTGATATTCTTCCTGACTTGGGGATGAAGCTCTGAAACACTGACTTGCACAGATTTTCTGTGTCTATATCAGGAGAAGCAGAAGATGCTTCTGTTGCTTGGCTTATTCATGAACAAGCTGGGGTAGCTGGAGAGTGCTGAAGCTTTGTTTGGGGTCTCTGTTCCCAGCAGTAACTGCAGACCTGGAAAAGGGACTCAGTCTTGGGGGAGCAGCTAAGCTCATTAGCTGGTGAGGGAGGGGACACTTGTGAGAGAGCTCACCTGTGTGCATCTGAGAGGAAACAGAACAGCAAATTCCTCTCAGCTCATTATAAAGCTGCCAGCTCAATAACAAATTGGCATTGGGAAGCCAAGCAATGGGAGCTGAAGCCTTCAAAGTTCAAAATGTTCTTACTGTGGGGAGCTTGCAAGAGATGGGCATGCTCTCCCTGTGTTCTCCTGCCCTGGGGCAGCCCCAGCACCCATGTGGAAGAGGCTGAGCTGCTGCAGGAAGGGTCCCTGTGGGGCAAGTGCTCTGCCGCACTCCTGCATCCCTAGCAGGGCCACAGGGGTTCTTGTGCTAATGGATGGCTTATTCTTTGATGCTGTGGATTATAATTTATCTTGTGTTTGGCCACTTGTTGGACTGGGCCTTGATGAATTGTTGATAAACTGTGATACAGGCTGTTGCCTTTAATGAATTTTTGTGGTGCAGGCTGACCATTTGAGCTCCTGCAGGCAGGGATGAGGCTGTGCTGAGAGAAAGAGGGACTGGGAATATTCATGGGGAAGAGGGAGATTGCTGTTTTTAGCAAGGCTGAGCTGCTTTTTCATTTTTTAAAGAGAATTCCAGGTACACATTTTCTACTATGAAATAATGAATTCCTGCTTGATGTGTTCCTTGCGTAATACTAACCAGGAGCTCATCTCTAATCTGAGCTACACAGGAGCTCATCACCACATAGCTGAGAAATCCTTTATTGTATATGCATGGGCAAGCACATTATAAATACAGAACTTGGCAATAACTCCCAGCCTGCCTGACAGCCTGCAGAGGGGCCGGGCACTGCACTGTGTGAAGGCAGCTCTCACCTCTGGGGCAGCCCTAAGCTGGGGGGCCCCCTGATGGCTCTCCCCATCCTGGGGCAGCGTGGCTCAGTCCATTTTCTGCACAAAACCTGTTTTGGTTCATAGCTCTACACTTGCCTGTTACAGAGCAAAAGGAAGAAGAGGGTTTATTTTATAAGAGATCCTTGTGCTAGCTCTTAAACATTGTCATATTGCTTGTTCACATGCATCTCAAACTTGAGACTCCTCTGGTCTGGCTCTTTGGCTGTAGTTCACCTGGATGGCCGTGGCTCCACAGAGCACTGCTGTTTGGAGCACCTCTATCTCTGTTTCTCACCCACATGCTGCGGTGGCCCATCTTTGCCCTTTCTGTGCTGCTCACCTTTGGGGAGCAATGTAGCATCACAACACAGTGCTGCCCACGAAGCCCTTTGGACACCCTGACCCCACTCTGGTTCCCACTGCTTCTAGCAGAGCTGTCAGGAGCCAGCTGGCACTGCTGAACAAGCTGCTGGAAGCGCAGGGACTGACTGCTGGGTGCCTGTAGGCTCAAGCATAATTGCAAGCCCTAATGCATCTGTTAGGCTTGCTCTGCCACCACCATGCCTGGTGTGTCCTCATGCCTCTTCATGCAAGGTGTCAAACTTGTGTTAGCTATTGGAGATGTGGTGGAGTCAGGGAGCCACGCAGGGCCTGGGACAAACGGGGTGACAGTGTCCGGGCTCTCGGAAGTGCTCTGTACATCTGTTTTTCCTCCACTAACCAGGGTATGACAACACAAGCAGATGCTGAATTGTGAGTGGGTGGTTAGGAGGGACGGGCTGGCACAAGGGCTCTGCTACCCTGGGACAGTGGAGCTTCCCATGCCAGCCTCTGCTTTTAACTCTTATATGGCTCTGTTTGGTATTAAGTGGTTTTGTTTATATTGGTCTTAATTGTGCTTAACTGACCTCTTTTCTTGTGATTTCTGGTCTCATCACCTGTATGGAGGGCCCTGGAGGTGGGGTGGAGCAAGGCAGGGGTCAGTGGCTGCTGCTGCTGCTCTGGTGGCAGTCGGGCTCCTTTGATCAATGTGAGGATGAGAGCAGGAGAAGGGCCCAGATTGCTCCACCTAGTCCCCATTGTGTTCTATAGTTCCCTCTGAAACTGGAATGATGGATCCATGCCAGAGCTGGATGAGGTGAGCAATAGCATGCGGGGTGGCTGGTGATGCTGCAGGGCGGCAATGCCTCTGGCTGGTCTTCGGCCAGTGAGATGGACACCCGCCCCAGCAGCTGTGGCTCGGAACCCTTGCACAGCACTTCCAGAAATTACTTCTAAATGTGGCTGTTTCTGTCCAGTACAATGAGCCGAGTGGCTCCCTGAAGGAGGTCTCGCACGGACGCGGTGGGAAGCTGGTCCCCAGCAGTGCTGGCGAGGAGCTGCTGCCCATCTGTGTGCCTTGTGCGGAGGATGCAATACGGAGCACTGGTAATACAATTTATTTCCACTAGTGAGTGAATTGCCCATAATTCATGACAAGTAGAGCCTCGAGTGATGATGAAGGTCAGCCCATCAGATCTGGAAATAAATTGTATCCTATTACAGCCTCCTATTAGGGGTCTATTTATAGCAGGGGTTTGCAAACTCCTGGAAGTTTGGAGGGGGTTTTGGTGGGATTTTTGCTTGGCTAGTGTGGGTATGAGGACATGAAAAACTCTGATGTAAAACAAGCACCTGTGCTGCTGGTATAAACCAGGCCCTGCCACAGAGCAACCTGCCTGGGGCAGAGAGATGCTGGGGCCTGAACTGACTGGGGGAATTTGTGGGGTCTCAGGGCGGGAGACACTGCTTGGCCAGCCAACGGGCAGGGATGGGTAGACAGAAACGTGGCTATTTTGATGAGACTTGCTATATGCTCTAGAAAATACTGTTATGCTTTTATACTGGCAGCACGGCTTATTTCTGTAGACAGAAAAGCAGTGCCTTTCTCCTGTATTTACCCCTTCTATTTACCATGCCACTGTAATCCCCAATTGATAGATAATGTGCAGGATGTGGTTTGCCATGGAAACAGAGCCCTAGTTCTTTACATTTTTTAAAAGATTAATATTTCTCAGCTTGGTTTCATTATTCTGATATTAAAAATCATTAGTTATGTACCATTTCACAGTGTTCACAGGCCATAATATGCCCTTTTGGGCACAAGCTTTCCTATAGGCAAAATAAAGCAAGCCTCCTGGGACTGGCAGGGCATGGTAAAAGCATCTGGTGGTGCCTCGGCTGCAAGGTCTCCTCTCTCCAGCACCTCTGGCTGTCACTGCAGACGGTGTGACACATCGGTGTTTCTGACAATACTCTGGATGAGACAAAAATGGAGCTGCTTCTAAAATCTCACATATGAGTATGCAAGTTCACTTGCCTCTCATTTGAATCCCAGATATATAGGCAGTAAGCTGTAGAGATCATCTTTCAAAGCCCATTAAATGCAAGAGAATTGCACCACTGGCAAATGAGAGAAGTTACAGATTTTAATGTTGTCCTCTATCTCCTTGAAAAATATTTGAACTTCTGAAAGATTTGGGACAGAGGAAAACTGCTGTGAATTAAATTGCCTTATTCTGTTGAAGAACATGGTTTTGGGAAAAAAAGTGGGGCTGCTTGCTAGGAAGTGAAACTGCTGTTCTTTCAACAAATGACTGCTCTAATCTAGATGCCTATGGAGGGGAAGTGTATTTAATTGTACAGGAGTCCCAACTATGCACTCAGGGGTAGATGCAGAACTGTATATAATTACTTGCTCAGGTTAAGAGACATGATTCACTCATGCTGGAATATGGCTGGAAGTTTAGTTCCTCAAAGGCAAAAATAAGAAAAACAGCTGTCTTTTAAACCTCATAAATCTGTACAGTAAAAGGTTTGGCTAAAAACATATTTTATTGTTTTTGCTGTCAGAAACACAAAGAATTAAGGGCCATGTGACTTGGTAATTGCTGTGGACTTTTTTCTGACAATAAACATTAAACTTAAAACTGTATTAAAATCATTTGACAATTTTTATGCTTTAACAGCTGAGAGTGAATAATGTTTTTTGCATATAAAATACTTTCTCTTGTCAGCCTATAAAACTGTCAGAAATAAATTCATCAAAAAAGATTATATAATTAAAAGTCACTTCTTTTCTTTCTCTAGTTTAGTTGGAATTATTTGTTTGTCACTTTTTCAGAACTAAATTACTGCATTCAGAGACAACTTTCTTTAAGACTATTATGAAATGTATGATTCTTACAAAAGGAGCCCAACTTTCTCCTCTAATGTATCAATTCAATATCACTTTTCAGAGAATACTTTTAGATAGTACTGTTTCTAAAAAGCTATTTTATTCTGAAGATGAACAGAAGCAGTAATGGAAAGCATCCAAATGTAGAAATGGTATTTTTATTATTGGGCTGCATATAATTTATGGAAAATTGCTGAATTAATTTTTTAGCAAAGTAAATTGTTAGCACTTCAAATTGCAAATTCTCTCTTGAAGTGAGAGCCATACAGGTGTTTAAAAGCTAAAGTAGCAGTATTGATTTTTATCTTATGGTGATCAGGAGAGAGTGTCAGCCTCCTGTGGCAGAGCTGGGGTGTGATTTGGTAATGACACCTGCCCTGTGGCAGTGGTGGAGGAGCCCCGGTGCCGGCAGGCTGATGGAAGGGGTGTTTTGCAGGTGTGGGGTCTTGCAGAGGAAAGTCCTCACAGGTGTGGTCCTTGGCATTCATCCCCCATGGAGGGGTGTGTGGGGAATGCCTTGACCTGTGAGCTGACCCTGTCATCTTGGGAGACTTGCTGTCTTTTGGGAGGGGTGGGGGGTGCTGGTGTTAGCAGGGGCAGGGAGCCCCTTCCCCCCTTACTGCAGGAAGGGGCATTTTGACAGTGCAGACTCTTTTAACAAATTGCCTTGGCTCTTCAGTGATGAGAAACTGTGAACTTATCAGAGCTGGGTGGATTTGGGGGTGACTGGATTTTCAAGGCTAGAGAGTGATAATGGTTTATTGATCTGTTGTCAAGTTATTGGAGCCTTAATGGAGGCAATAAACCAATAGTGCACATTGCTGTCACATGGCTGCATAAGCTAGGAGAGTAATTAAGCAAGCCTTCCTTGGCATGCAAAGGAGGAGGCTTGTGGTGGCCACCTCCATGGTGAACCTGGGGCAATGGAGCCTTTCGCCTTGCCAGCCCTGTGCCTGGGCAGGGATGCTTCACGCGGGCTGCAGGATGGACAGCAGGTTCCCTTCTTCCCTGGGGCTCTGCCGACAGCACCCAGGTACCTGGTAGGTGCAATGGTGTGGGTGCGTGGGGGTTCTGTCTTGTGCTGCAGCGAGATTTGCTGCTGGGAATGTCATGGCTCTTCTGAAATGTGCAGGTGTGAAATACTACACTGCTGGGAGAACATGTCCTGCAGGTCCTGTTATTGGCTCCCAAGGAGTATTTGGCTGCATTTGTAGGGTTTTAGTGCTCTGCAGACAAAATGGGCCCTTGCTCAGAAGCCCTGGTAGGCACAAGCACCTGCAGAGGTGCTGCTGTAAGTGGGAACAGAAGGTTAAAGGGATGCTGAGCATTGTGTAGGGCTGGGGGTTTGCTGGCTTGGTGCTGTGTTTCTGATCTGATAAATCATGAAATATGGATTTATTGCAAGTGATGATTTAATAAACGGTGCAGGGGGTTCATGCTAGGATGCACTGCAACTGCTGTTTTCCCTAGTTTCAATAGGTCCCATTTGCCCGGGAGCTGGGAGGCAAGGCTGATCTGCTGGAAGTATTATCTCTTGATATGGTAATTATTATCTGTGATTAATCCTGCTCATGCTGAAGAACCGTGGAAGCCTTTTCCAGAGGGTTCATCTTCGTGTTTGCTTCTGCTGTTCATGCATAATATGAATTGACGTGAGCTATTGTTGAAGGGAGATAGACAGAGGTGTCTGTACCAAAGAGGTTTTTAATAACAGGCTGGGATGACTAGAAATGTCCTGGCAGAAGACTAGATCCCATGAGGCTGTGGGTCGGGGTGTGTTGAGGCTGTGGGGTTCAGCTGCTCTTCAGGGTGCCTGTGCTGCAGCTGCCCTGCGATAAGGGTTAGTGAAGTCCAGCTTTCCTTTCCCTTCATCCTACTGCCCACCTGGCACTCGTGCTCCGAGAGGAGCACTTCTACCACAGCCATTGCCGTGCTGGGCTGTCTCCCTGCGCCTGCAAGCATCTGTACCCATCTTGCTGTGGGAGGGGTTACAGCCCTCCCTTGGGAAGGGAGGTCTGCATCCCTAACCATTTTGCTCTTGTGGGCAGGTGTCATTGCAAAATAACTCCAAGGGGAAGATCTGTCCTTTGGAAACTGGTGTTATGCCAAGGAGAGTGTGCTGTAGTTCTGCAGCAGGTGTTTGCTGCGATGCTTCCATGGAGAGAGAATGAGACTGGGAGCAAAGCAAGTGATTTGGTTTCAGACCCTCTGTGGCAGGGTCAGGGGTCCTGGCACAGCCTGAGGAACCACCAGCCACAGCTCTGGAACTTGGCCCAGGGCTGGGCTCCCTGTCTCTGGGAGTGTCTACCTGCAACCCTCAGTGGCCAGCCAGAAAATCCTTCTGCTGGCAAGACATAAATACTTATTTGTGAAAAGCTGGAAATACCTGTGAAATTCTCTGAACCCTCAATAGCTCCACAGCCATCATTTAAGCAAGTTCATGCTCCATTAAAAACAGTTATTTAATACAATAATCATTCAATTAAAAACCTCTTGAAGCGGCTGCCAGAGCCTATTTGTATCAATACAATATTTTAATTGTAAAAAGGCTAAATACAGACCCGCCAACTGTGATTGTCAAGAAAATGTTACTGAAATGAGTGTTTAGAATCAGGGAAGCTCTGGCAATGGAGCAAGTCCTTGGGCAAGAACTGGGGGCAGCTGCACTGGACAAGGAGCATCCTTCCAGCCACCCCAAGCTGGGGAGATGCTGGCCATGGCAGAGCCTGCCTCCCCAGTAGCAAAGGACTTGGGACAGAACTCCAGCTTCTCATGTAGGTAAAACACTGGTCTTTACATGGAGGCTGTGTTGTGCAGCAACAGCCTGGGCTCTGGGATGGTGATGGGTGGGACAAGCAAGTCAGACCAGCTGCTGTTGTCGCCATACAGTCAAAATTGTCTGGCGGAGCTGGGGTGCTTGGTGAATGTGTTTCCTAGTGCTGAGGATGCCCAGAGCAGTGAAGAGGTATTCCCTGCTATTCCTGCTGTGAGGACATCTAAAGGCAAAAAAAAAAAAAAGGCACCTGAGAGCAGCCCTTGAGCTGAGCCTGCCTGCTTGGCCCCTGTCCTGCCTTGCCAGTCCTGACCAGCTTTTTGTGCTTTGCCTAAAGAGGCAATGACAGCTGTTTCCAGGTGCAGAAGCTCCAAGATTCAAAATAACTATGCTTTGATGAGACATAGCAAAGAGGAAGGAAGGGAGAATCGGTCCACATTTCTGCTGTAGGGCTCTCTATGCTTGATGGGCTTTGCCGAAACTCCCTGATGACAAAAATCACAGCCTCAGTTGGTCAGGGATCTCAGTGCAGTGGGGGAGAAAAGCTGGAAACCTCTGTGTGGGATTCCTGCTGGCACGTTCATAGTCCCACACCCTGCATTTTGCCTCATTACATAGGTGCCATCACATAAATATTCCAGTCACTATCGCTTACTGTCAGACCCAATTTAGAAAAGTACCTGTCTGTTACAAATATTTTATAGTACTTGAATATGCAATTTATGTAACATGCCCAGCAAAAGAAATCCATTATATGGTTTTGTCTGATTGAAATTCTGGCATCGTAACAGTAGGAAAAAAATTAAATTATTCTAGAAAGTTGCAGTCCATTATGAAGACCTAACTGCTCCTCTCTGAAAAAGAGCCAATGGTCCCTCAGCAGTGCCAGTGCCGCAATATGAGCACTGTGTACCATGGCTTCATTTCCACATTGCCCAAGGAAAACTGGGCTTCCCTGAGAAAATGGGGGGTTTGTTCTTTCCCACCACTGTTCTCTGCAGTCCCGTCCCCCACCCCAGCCCTGGTTACTCCCCAGCAGTAACCGGTGATGTTCTCATGATGTGAGGACTTTCCCTGGTGCCAGCCTTCTGCCAACCTGTTGGACCCAGCTGCCTGTTTGCCTTTGTGCAGACCTGCCCGGGGTCAGCCCAGCTCCATGGAAGGGCTTTGCTCTGGGAGAAAAACCCATTTGTACCATTCGGGGCCAAGCTTGATCAACCAAAATCCGCTGGGCAAGTGGGTTCCTTTCTGTCTCTGCCCTTCCCACAGATGCTGGCTGTTCAATAACAACCTGCTGTAGGTAGCTTCTCTTTCCCAGCTGGGGTTGAGGATGGTCTTGCCCAGTTTTGTTCTGCGCTTTCAGAGGCATTGCGACCTGTCCAGGGAGGAGAAAAACCTCAGCAGGTCAGTACCCCAGTGTGCTGGGGCGTGCAGGGTCAGCTAACCCTGCGGAGAGGGCATGTGGGCAGAGTTGCTTTTAAGTCCGGAGCTGAGCATCCTGCTTTCACGGCTTTGCAGAGCAAGGGGAAGGACCCTGGTTCTCTCCCACCTCCCACCCTTCCCCTATGCCAAGCAGCTGGAATTAAGGGCAGCTAATGGTTCTGCTGGTCTTACACAGGCTGCCATTGAATTCCCATTACTTGTATCTCTGGCTTCAGGTTCATTTACATTTTGCAAAGTTGCCTCTCTTTTACATTGCTCTGATTAGGTCTGTCTGAAGTAAATTACTGAGTTCATTGATCTGAACAGTTTTATTTCAATTGGGATGAAACATACCCAGTGTGTGGCCTTGGAAGTAACCATATATCCAGTGCACCGGGGATGTACCCACCAAGCCCCGCTGAGAGCACGGTCCAATATGCAAATGCTTCCGAGCTGCTGATGGAAGGAGGTTGAACAGCAATTCTCTGTGTTGCTGTCAGAGATGCTGTGGTGTTGGGTAGTTCAGGAACATGGTATTACTCATGTGTAATACCAAAGTCTTTGCCTGACTTAGCAACAACCACACCAGCTCAGCAAGGGGCTGCCGTTCTGATGTCTGGGCTGGGAAAGCAGTGTGCTAAAACTGAACCAGGTTAAACCTTTTGATAACACCAGAACCACTTGTGTGGCAGGAAGAGATGCTGTAGGTTAACTGGGGTTGGAAGGGACTTGGGGGCACCTCTAGCCTGACCTCCTGCCGAAAGCAGGGCCGGTGCAGGGGCAGAGCAGGTTGCTCAGGGCTCTGTCCTGACCCATGGATGCTGTGTCCTGCTCGGGCTGTAAGGAGAACAAGCCAGCAACGAGGGCACCTGGTAGCAGGTACGCACCGGCGCGCTGTAGTTGGTCTGGAAGCACTTTCGGGGTGGGCAGCTGCGGGGGTTAGCTATCAGAAACCTTTGTTTTCTTCATCTGAGCTAAAAAGCTGTGGGGCTCCTGCTCCTGCCAGAGCTGGGCTTAACGGTGGGATCAGCCCAAGCCCTTCCACAAATGCATTCCCTCAGGCACTGCAGCCCTGCAGCTTTAGCCTGGAAGCATCTCTTCAGCTGTGAGAAGGTGCAGTGCTACAGAAGGCATTTGAAATTGATGTCCACTCCTGCAGTGAAACACGTCTTCAAGTGTGTTTTGGGAGGAAAAACCAGGTCAGAGTACAGCAGAGAGTATTTATTTCCTCTGGGACTTTGTGTGTTACTTGTGGTATATTTTATGGATAGAGTCGGTCCCATATGTCTTGGGGAAGGCTTTGGCTAAGCAATGTGTTAACAGTTAGTGTGCTAAGGAGCCATTGTTTGGGTACTTTAGTTTTGACATTTAAATGCATTTTTCAAATACAGTGAGATGAACGTGATGTCACTGGGGAGTCGGGAAGGACTCTCAAGCATAAAAGCAGACGGCTGGGTTTTAATCTTTAACAGCACGCTAGCCTCCTATCCCTGAAGGTCCCTTCAGTAGAAGCTGTGTTGTGCTTTAGGTACCCAGAATATCAGGTTTTTTTATCCACTTATGACACTGTATATGAAAGAAAAATGTGTGTAATGCAAAAGTGATTTTTAATGCCACTCAGACCTTATTTTGTTTGACCATGGGAAATCTAGAGACTAAAGATCTTTGCAGGCTTTGGCAACAGGCAATGGGTCAAACACAAAATGGGCCTGGACTCAAATTTTTATTTTTATTGATGTATGACTTGTACACAATATGAGGATTTTATGGTTTGACTCTGCAAAACATTAACCAGTAGAACGTGAGTACCCTAGGAGGAAAGTTGTAAGGAAACAGTGTGTTATTGATAACCGAGGGCAGGGATGGAGAGCCCACATTTGGAAATAACATGAAACAGTTTTAAAGAAGATTATTTCTTTAATCGCACAAGTACAGACAGAACTGGAGCATGCTTCCCTTTTAACAGGAACAAAGTGACTCCTGAATCCAAATAACTCAATTCATTACACTATGTCTTTGGAATATATTTCTTACAAGTTAAGGCAGACAATTTTGAATTTTAGCTCCACCTTTTTAGAATTGTGGTGCATTATTCTGTGTATAAGAGCTGGAGTGAGCACTATTCTGTGCATAAGAGCTGGAGAGAACAATCCCCTGATTTTTCTTACAGGTGGGTTAGACCCCCCCCCCCCCCCGAGCTTTTGCCCCCCTCGGATGCTGGTTGCTTGTACAGTGAGGTCTCCAAGATGTTTCTGTGAACCGAGGGTAGCTCATACCCCAGGAAAGCCAGAGAAATCCCCCATAAGGGCTATTGCACAGCCATGTAAATGCATGGGAACCCTGTAATGTACTTAAGTATTAGTATGTAAAAAAGATAGGGTTAGGTTTATAAATATTTAGGAAGTATTTGTTACTAACACTTGAACACACTGGATTTCTCGTTTGCATGCACACCATCAGCAGCCCTCAGTGGGGGTTTCTCAGGCTGTCCCCAGCTTGCAGAGATGGGTATTGGGGACGGGGGCTGGGGGGGAGGGGACAGGCAGGAGGACGTTCCCAGGTCCCCCACCAGCCAAAGGCTGGCTTTTATTTCCCAACAGGTCCCCCATGACTGTCCTGGGGTCGGGGATGCCTGGCAGCGGGCGAGAGACTGGTCCCCCCAGGGTGGCCCGGCAGAGCCAGCCCTGGGACGGCTGGAGGGCAGGCACGCGCGCCTGCGCCAAACCCCTGAGAAAATACCTGTGGGCGAACTGCTCCAAGGGATCAGCTGGGGAGTTCCGAGTGAGGAAAATGCTGTGGATGGGCCTGTAAGCCTGGTCTTTACCCTCATTTTTAATCAGCAGAAGGAACCGGAGAATTGTATCTTTGGTGTAACTCAGTGGAGTTCAATGGTTACCCCAGAGACAATTTATCCTTGTGTCTTGTATTCTACTGAGAATACCCAGTGCTTTCATTTTTCAATATTAATGAAGATCAGGAATTTTTCCACTAGGGAGAATTCATTGTGGAAATGTAGAAGTATCTCCTAAAGTTAACCCTTTGAAAACTGCAAATGCAGCTGTGTGCCTATTTGGCAGGGCATGGAGGTATTTGCAAGCGTTCAGGGGATTTTCCTGCATGAACAGAGCTTGTGTTAACATTGTGCTATATTTGTACCTGAGGGGGAATGGGGATTGACTGGAGAGACCCAAGGGCTGACCCCTCCAGGTCAGGCTTCCCTGGCGGGCTGGCCCTGCTCAGAGCAGAGGAACAGCAATAGTGTCACCGCGGTGCACGATGTGCCTGCAGCTTTGTGCCTGCAGCTTTGTGCCTGCAGCTTTGTGCCTGCAGCTTTGTGCCTGCAGCTTTGTGCCTGCAGCTTTGTGCCTGCAGCAGGGTGTGATAACCTGCCTGATGCCAGCACGCACTCCTCTCCTCTGCATCCCAGGCCAGACAAAGGCTTACAAAGATGAGCGTGAGCTTAGATTATTCTGGTACCCCACATAGATGACAATGTTTTACTTATTTCAATGAGTTTCTTTACATTGACATTTTTTCCATTTTGGAAACATCTGTAGACTGGTTTTCAGAGGGTTTTATCTTCAGGGAAAGATTACAGATAAACATGAACAGGCTTTTAATTACAAGATACTGATTGTTGGTTTACACAGCAATATTTGTTCAGTAAATTGCTAATTAATGCAAAGAAAGCACCATGTGACTTCAAATATTTACTTTCATTTACACTACAAAAATATTTTGTTTTTCACAATGATGACAATAAATGAGATTTGTGAGGACAGGCAGGACAATGATGTAGAGGGGGAATTGTGCAGTGATGCTATTGGTAGAGTTTGAAGGTCTGAACCTGCCCCATCTCTCCTGGAGATTCACATTAACTTTTTTGTTGCACCTTGTCTTCTGAAAACTGCAAAACCATCTTGGTATGATTCCTACATGTTGGTGTATTTGCCCTAATCTTGACAAGCATTTTGGGTACTCGTGGTCATGCCCTGAGGAAATGCTTCTTGCGTGGCAGCCCCTGCCCTGTGCAGGGGAGGGGACAGCCTGTGCGGATGGTCCCAGCCTTTTGCCTCTGGCCAGACATGGGATGTGACTTGGGAACTTTTTACAAATGAAGTGGCTCCATTCAGGTGAGACTGCTCACACTTGCCACACTTACGGATTTTGGTGTGGGAATTTGGATTAGCAGAGATGTCAGGTAACTAGTGCCGCTCTTTGGGCAAGAGCATTAGAGTTTTTCTGCTTTCCATGATAAGTCCTTTAGTTTTCTTATGATTCCTCTCATCAGAAAAAACTTGGGTAATTCTGGCAGCATCGTGACAGCAATAACCCATGTCTTACCTGTGTGCAGGCAACTGCTGCCTCACTCTTGAGAGAACAGAATTAGATGAAATTCCAGAAGTGCTTTTAAAGCTCCAAGTGACTGAGTGTCACCTCAGTCCTGAGCAGCCAGCACATGGCTCCAGCAGAATCAATTTCCACACAGGCTGCTGCCAATTAGCTAAAAAGCACTGGTAAATATTCAGAAGTAAGAAAATGTTATTAGAATAGACCTTTCCAACAACTATGGAGATGTGTTTGATCTGAGGACAGATGACAAAGCAGTCCTGAAGTGTGTGAGAAGTTTATGATAACGATAGCCACAGCAAGAAGTTCTAGAAGGTGTATTTGGCTTTGCTTAGTTGACCTGCAGCTGCCCTGTTGATAGAGTAATTTACAGACATGCTGAAAAAGCTGGATTTATACCCTGATCATAGGAGAGAAATGCTAGTACATAAAATTGGTAGTACCTTTTGCAGTATATACCTAAATCTTTAATTTTTATAGCAGCTACGAGAAAAATAAGCTTGCATACAGTACACACAGCATAAACTGACCGTAAATCCTCACCCTGCAGAGAGCCATGGAGAGGAGCCTGTTGATCCCCTGTCCAGGCTGTTTGCAAAAGTGCTGTAGCTGATGGCTCTCACAGCAAGTCAGAGCTGGAGCCACCGGCTTTCTCTCAACTTTCCTTGACAGAACTGAAAAACTGGAAATACTAGTCTTGGTTTTGCTGAAGGAAAAATGGGAAACAGACCCTTGGTTTGGGATCAACCCGAAATGTCGCATTCAGCTGAGCAGCAGCTGTTGGGTCTCTGAGGCTTTACAGGGTGTTTCTGTCTCTCCCTTTTGTAGGACAAACTGTAAATAAAAACGTCCATTTTCAAACAGAGTCCAGCTTAACTGTCTAAATGTAGTTAAATTTTTTCAGTGCTTTAGCTACTTTTAAAGGCAGAAATTATTCACTGAGTTTAGGTCTTCCTGACCAGTGTCCATCTCTCTGACTCATCAGTAAATTTCTTATTTGTTGAAGAAATTAACTAAATTAATTATCTGAAAATAAAATAAATTTCCAGGCCATCTGGCTAGCTATTCATTTTCATTGCATCTTGAGCCTGGCAGCGGAATAAGATCTAACTGCTCTTTCAAGAGACTTCAGAATTGGGGATAGGGCTGTAGTGACTTGTACAGATTGCATTAGACCTTAAACACTTCAAAAAAAAAAAAGTAAAAATAACTATTTAAGGTCCAAAAAGAGTTTCTGAATGAGTGTGAATAATTGGATGAGGACAGGGAAGGATGGAAATGAATTAAAAATATGGTAAATGTGTCAAATAACGGGATTTGGGTTATTTCCTTTTTTTTCTGCAATTCTTCCTGATTCTCAGCCCTTGCAAGAAGCTGCTACCAGGCTTAATTACCTCCAAGGCAGCAGGCAGATGTGGCTCTTGGGTGCTGCTCTTGGTTCTTGCAGAGCGGCGCTGCTCCTTGGCTGCGATGGAGCCATCCCCGCTGCGCTGGGTGTAAACCAAACCAGCACAAGCCCTTGGCTTCAGGAAAGTACTTTCCAAGGAAATTCAAGAAACACTTGGAATGCCTCTGTCTATTGAAGAGTGACATTTAGTGTTGTACTTTGAAATATGTTTAAAGTACCACACAGCATAAAGACCCTAAGGGGACCCATGAGCCAAATGAGATTTCCATGTCAGCACCAGCCACGACCTTTCCTTTACTGCATCTGCTTAAATACAGAAAACATGGTTTTGTTATAAAGTCAAGTCAAAACAGGGATTCAGAGTAAAATATAATATATACTTAGGGCTGCCCTCAGGGACCTTTTTAATGGTTTCATATAAAACAATATTCTGTTTACTGTAAGATATTTCTCTGCCGAGTGCACCCTGCCCTCTGCTCAGAGCTCCGAGGTTCCCAGCGAGGTCTCCTGCCGCAGCAGCCCGGCATGGCTCTCCGGCAGCCCCTCCGCCCGTGGCAGCCGGCGGGTGCTGTGCAGGAAGCCGCTCGGCCACTTCTGACGGCAGACCTGGTTCTGTGCCTGGTTTTATCTTTAAATTTCCGTCAGTCACAGAGGTCAGCAGGACGTGCCGTGGTGGAAGGAGGTTCAGGAAGGCCGGTAGCTCTGCTCCCAGGGGGTTGAGGAGGGTCTCTGTGCAATGCCACCCTGGCACTGGGACGGGCACTGTGCCCGGCTGCCTGCAGGATGGTGCGATTCCACCCCGGGCTCGTGGAAAACACCTGCAAACCTAAAGCGGGAAGCTGGCTGTTGCACAAGCTGCTGCCCTGGGGTCTCTGCGGGAGGTTTCCTGATGTTTTAGGAGCAGAGAGGCTTAGCAGCATCCTCAGGTGTGATGCAGCCAGTGCCCACAGGTCTCTCCCCTGCCTGGGGGGGACATTTGCCAGCCCCCTGGCATCTGCAGCAATTTCTGCTGCTCAGATCCAGTTTGCTCACCCGGTTAACACCAGAGAAAACCATTTTTGGGGAAAGACAGCTTTTTCTGAAGCTGAAGTTTGTCAGCCACAATGGGAGAGGTAAGGAGCTGCCTTTTACAAACTAAAGCAAACAAAGTGCTAATTGTAAAATGTTTGAGCTTGGTGTCCATAAAATTACTTAGTAAGCACTTTGCCTGAGGCACAAAAGACTGGTACAAAGTCTGTTCCAGGCCATTGAATTCCTGTCAAAAGAAATCCCACACCCATTAATTACCATATGACAGGTGCAGTGCTTAAAAAGAGGAGCACCAGGCCACTTGGGCTCCTCCATGATTAATGCCACAGTGGCTGTCGCAGGCTGGGGACCACGGGATGGAGACAAACCTTCCCGTTCAGTGTTCCTTGCGAGCCAGCCTGGCTGGGAATCTGACAGGGCTTGTGCTGTTGGGGAGAAGACCCCAGAGGGTAAGGCTTGGGTCAGTGAAGGCTGTCTAATGAGTCTGGTCTTCCGCGGAGCAGCGGAGATGCTGTTTTGCCTCCCAAACACCTGCTTCCCTCCTCCTGGACTGCGTATCCGAGCGGCAGCTCTGAGCGCAGCCTGCACGGGTGGCCTGAATTCTCCATGTGTGAAGCTTGCCGTGAGGGTGATGGCAGAAGTCTTTTAGGTTTCTACACTGAGAAGTCAACACAAGGTATAGAAAGAGAAGCCACCTGTGTTAAAGGACAGAAAAAGTAGATTTTTCTGAGGTTGCTGCCCTCCCTCCTGGCAGTGAGCTGCTGCCTGGCCCTGTATTAGGTATTCCAGCAGCTGCTGGGTGCTTGGAAATGTTTGTGATGCCTCCCAATTAAAAAACACTTTAGTGGAATGACTCTTTGTCAAAAAAACATGTACCTACTATGCATTATTCAGCATTATCTTGTTTAAAAAAAAAAAAAAGTCATGCAGCCAGAGAGAAATGACACCATGTCAGAGGAGTGGCTGCCTGTGCATCATGCATAATGAAGGGCAGCCCCTCCATGGGTGCAGCTGCAAGCCAGCAGAAACCTTCTGGCCAGCCTCTTTGGAGGCAGCACAGCTAGTGGTCTTCAGCAGAGGAGCCTAAAAATCAGACTTTTAAATCCATCTTAACCACTTATGTAAGAATCTGATATTCAGACATGCTTCATGTTCTCCAGATCCTGCAGAGGAGTCTTAGGGTGCTCAAAGTGAGCCTGGACTGTGAGGTGAGGAATGAGCAGGGAGGTCTGGAGCTGCCTGAGTTAACGAAGTACTGTTCCTGCAGCTCCACAGACACCAGTTACAGCTCCCTGGGCTCGATGACTCTTGCCGGTCTTTCACTGCTGGGGTGCAGGGGTGGCTCTGCCCTGCCCAGAGCCTGGGCTGCTCTATTGGGCGCAGGGGTGTCCGAGGGCTGTAGGCTCCGTCTGGTCCAGTCCCTTCTCAGGAACTGCCTGGAAAATCAGGGTGTGCTTCCCCATGGGTTTTATGGGGGTGTTAATACTGAAAATGGCCATAGATGTGCTGCCTCTGTTATTCATGCTGTAGTGCATGAGTCTTGCTAATCTCTGTAATCCACTAATCAACCGACATTTGTGTGAAGATGCATGCCTGCTCTTAAAAACAGCTAGTTAGAGGTGGGTATGTTGTGAAATGTGTTAAAGTTCAGTAAATGATGCATTTAGCTACATGGAGTTTATACATCATGAATGATTTATTAATTTATAAATACTCCAAGCTCCACATACATACTCTTCTGGTTGTTTAGTTTCTTGTAATTTATTGGTTCATTATTATTTAATATGCAAGTTGTGTCATCCAAGAAGTTAAAAAAATATTTTTTCCATCTGCTTTGTTCACACTCTTCAAAGACCAGAGGAAGCAGAGACTCGAGGTGCAGCATCCCCGCGGCAGGGCTGGGGTCCGGGCAGCCCTGGCTCTGTCCTTGCTGGCCCAGGGTTCCCTCTGGCTCACTGAAGAGAGGGCCCAGTGTGCCCCGCGGGTTTTCCGAGTCCCCCTGGAAGGCAGCAGGAGAGCAGGCTGGGGGCAGAATGGCTGCGGCGGGGCTCGTGTGTGTGGTGCCTCCCGGGGGCTTTGCACCCCTGCCCTTTTGGAAAGGAACCAAAGCAAGAGATTGTCCCGCTCCCGCCGGGGACGTGTCTGGCTTCAGGTTGTTCCTTCCCACTCTCAGCCTTGAATCCCTTTACCCAAAGACTGATCCAGTTTCTTCCGGGCAGCCTCAGGCCATGGGGGGGCTGCAGAATGGTGCTGGGCTGGGGACTGGTGTGCTACCAAGTGACCAACCCCGCAACCCCCACCCGGGCACCTCTTCTCTTTCTGGGCCCCTTCTGGCAGCTTTCGGCTCTGTCTGCTCCATGCTCCTCGTTGGAGCTAATTAGTAAACAGAGCTGACTTTAGTTGAGATGGAGTCAGAGACTCTCATCCTACTTAGGGGTGAAATGCACCCTTTGGAGCTGGATGGGAGAACAGGACTTTTGTGTGAGAGGATTTATTCTTGCGTTTCCCTTTCCTAATAAATCTTTGCTTTATGTCCACTTAGAAATGGTCAGGAGCACCTGGAGTCATCCAAGCACAAGCCAGGTGGTAAAAGCACCACAAAAAGCACTCTGGATAGGAAGGGTGGAGGGGACAAGGCAGAGTTTGGACCTTGTGCCACTCCCCGGCCCAGTGTCCCTGCCGGTGTTGCTGGGAGGAGACCGTGCTGCTGTAGCCATTGCAGCCAAGTGGAGAGGAACTGACACTGGCAATTCTTTCATGTACTGTTAGTGAACAGCCATCAGAAGACATTGACACTAACTGTGGGCCTTTTAAGAGTGTAATGTATTAGCAACTTGTCTCCTTGAAAGCTAATGACAAATGCCTTGTTTAAAAGGAAGATCAAAACATCAAGAAAAATTAGATTAAATGGTTATGAAACTCCCAGTGGAGGACGCATTTCTCAGAAGTATTCCCTGTTGAACCTTGGAAATCTGTAATTATTTCCCTTGCTTACTGCATTAGGGCTGGGAAAGTGTTTGCATTGCTTCAGGATGGAACTGCAACCACACTCCATACGCCACAGCAAGCCCTGGCCAAACGCAGCCGGGAGAAGCAGCACGCTGGCAATGGGGCTCTTTGCACGGGGGTGAGCGGGGCGGTGGTTGGGCATAGGCGATGCGGGTGGCAGCCGGCTGTTTGTAGAAGGCAGGAGCAATGCGCGGTGCCCGCGGCGGGAGGGTCGGCAGGACTGGGCAGGCACCGCGGCGCTTGGGGACGGAGCTGCGGTGGAGGCACAGGCTGCTCCGGGACGGCGGTGCGCAGCCGGAGAGGGGCATGGTCCCTGCTGTGCCTCAGCTGCGCCTCAGCTGCTCTGCTGGGAGCAAAACCCCAAGTCTGTCGAGTACCTCAGGCCCCATCCATTAAAATGGCATTTTACATCCAACTCCGTGTGAGGGGATGTTTGCGTGGGCAGCTCGCTGGTCCTGCTCCATCCGCAGAAGTTGCCATGGCTTTTTGCTGCTTCTGAGCAAAGAGCGCATTGCTCTGTAGTGCTTGGGAAAGGGCTGTTCAATAAATAATGAATCAAAGATGGCAAGGACCCATTTGGACGGGGTTTGCTGGATGTGCAGAGGTCTAAGCTGCTCCTAACCAGAGTTGCCCAGATTTCTGTGGTGCAGTGCTTGAATCCACAGTAATGTTTGTGCCTGGATTTAAAAGTGGTCAGTGCCGCTAAAGCCTTTATTTCAAAGTAGGCAGAGCACTACTTTGTCAGAGTTTGTCAGAATGTCATCTTTGCTAGAGCAAAGGCAATTAAAATGGTACATTCCAGACCTCATCCAAAGAAGATCATTTACATATTTTTAATGAATTTCACTATTGACACACAGACATTGGATCTCGCTTGTAGTAGCATGCAACTAAGAGAGTCCCCAACCAAACCTCAGAGGACTGAGCTGTCATCTTTTCAGTTACAAATTAGTTTAATATTTAAGAAAATGAAGCCATTTTCCTTCTAATTTTTTGTTAAACAGATGTGTAGTTTACTGCTGCAAGTAACTGCTGAAACCACGTAGTTTAATACTGAGTTTTTGCACAGAAGTTTGGTGGTGTAACAAGATGGCAAATTCCTTTCCCTTGCAGAGGATGGGTGGGATGAGGGTCTGTCTTGCTGAGTGCTGTTGGTCTGCTCTGGGAAGGGGATGGAGAGATCTGTATGAGCTCTGTTTTGTTTGTAATCAAAGCCAGCTGAATTAGGCTCTTTCTCTCCTATTTCTATGTACCAATTTGAAGAGCTCAGATGAAAAGTGTTGCATTACACCAGCACCAATAAGTCACACTATCTATGTTGTGACACACAGAATGTTATTAATTGTCAATCACAAACCACCAGGCTTGTCAAGATGTTCTCTTCTGAACAGGCTGCTTTAGACCTGAAGTGATTTTTAATCAAATGTTAATAACACAGCATCTGTCAGTGGACCATTGGCATCATACAATAATAAAAAGTTAACATATGACATGGCAAATTCTAATGTTTTCATTTTTACTTCTTTCCAATTATCTGTGGAATTTCTGCCAGAATGAGAAGTGTGCTGACATTATTACATGCAAAACGCACTGCTGAAAGATGAACATGTCTATTAAAGTCTGCGTTCCCCATCACACGAGCTCCCAAAAGCACCCTTTAATCTCTACTCTCGAGGCCTTGCTGCCAGAGCTCTCCCATGCCCGGGAGCGGGGATTGCCGGTCGCTGCTCCTCTGGTCCCTGCCTCGCCTTGCTGGAGCCATGGGGAGGGCTCCCTGCCTCCCTTCCAGTGCCTGCCCCACCGCCTCCAAACAGGAACAACCTGGGATGTGAAGCCACAGGTCTCCTCTTGGCTCTGCAGCATCCCGGCAAGCCCAAAGGGAGACAGGCAGGAGCATGGAAGAGCCTCGTGTGCCTCCCCCTTTGCTGTGGCCAGGGATGCTCTGAGATGTCGGATGCCTCTCCACTTGCCACATTCCCCACAGGGCCCAGGATTTGGGTAAATGTGTTGCCTGCGTCCCCCCGAGTCTGTGGGGTGGGCATCTGGGCAGGCTGGGGAGGGCAGCCTTCCCCCTGCCCTCAGCCACAGAGCGAGCGGGAGCTGGGGCAGGAGCTTCCCTCTCCTGGTGCCCGCGCTCACCTTTTGCAGTGCGTTGTTAGTGCTAATAACTCTCAGCAGTGTGTTGATGCAGCTTGAGAAGGGCTGCGCTTTTGTCAAATATTCCTAAGATACCGGGGCTCGCAGCGCTCCAGCCGTGCTTGTCAGCGTGCTCCCTCCGGCTCCGTCCGGGCTGGAGGATGGAGGCACCAAGTGTCTGGCACTCAGGAAAGTTCGGCTGCGGAAAAGCGAGGGAGGAAAAAAGTTGCTCCGCAGGGCTGGGATGCAGGTGGAGGGGGGGTATCCTGGGGCACGGGGCTGGGAGCACCTGGCTGCCCGCAGAGCCCAGGAGCTGCCGGGGAGCGCAGGGACGGTGGCACCGTGGGTCCCCTGGGGCTGGGCCAGCCCTCGTGGTCCTCGCCTGCAGCAGCATCCTTCCGGGGCGTGTGGAGTTGCAAAAGCTTTGAAACCCTAACGAGAGAGCTCTGTATGGCGGGGAGCGTGATTATTATTAATGGTTTGTGTTACAGGATAAGCGGTGCATAACAGATCTGCTGCAATATCAAGTCTTCCATCAGAAATTCATCATTTTGAGGACTTTGTCAAAAGTAGGCTGTGTATGCAGTGTATACAAATCTGTATGAGCATAAAGCTATATGGAAGTTCCGAGCACCTGTATATTTAAAATACACTCAATTTCCTTTTCTAAATGCATTGTTTTCACTTGAATACTTCATAACATTCAATGGATTGCAGTTGCTTCATCTATAGATTCAATTTGTGTCTCTGGACAGAGTTTGAATGGATTTATTATATTGAAATGCAATTTTGCAGACATAACCTTATATCTGACCCGTCATTACTTATAATGCTAAACTTTGATATGTTAATTCTGCCTTATGTTTTTATATATTTTACGACACTTGGCTTAAACATTTTTAATCTACATATTGGTTTAAGTCCACCTAAATTATTGTTGCTTCCAGGGACAATGTGCACACAAGATCTGGCAATTCATTATGCTAGCCCCGCTTAAATGAATTTCAAAAATTTAATAAAGTTCTCCCCCCTCCTTCCATTGTGTTCAAAAGCTTCAGCATAAACACCAGTCCAGTGTTATCAAATCACAGAAGAAGAATAAGGTTAACCTCAAACAGCCCAGCCGTACCGCAGACCTAGAGAAACGTCGCCTTTGATTAACGCTCCCCTCTAAAGCACCACGTGCCTTCCCTCTGCTGCTGCTGCTGCTAGCAGGGATATCGATTTGCTCCCAAACCGTCCCTCCTGCCAGCATCCTCCCTCTGCCGATTGACCCCGGGGTGTCGCCGCGGAGGAGCCGAAGCGCCGTGGCTGTGGGTGCCATGAGTGCCGGGCTGATGTCGAGGCCCAAGTCAGCCCGGGAGGGGAGGGATGCCAACGATGGTCAGCCGCCGGTGAGAGGCGTCGCGGCGGTGGCACCGCTGGCAGCGATCCTGTGCTGTGACTTGGCCCAGGAGCGGAGGGAGGATGCTGCTGCCTTTGCTGCCTGCAGGCTGCTGGGAGGAGCGGCCGCGGCCGCCAACGGAGGCAACCCCTCGCCCGCCTCCTGCTCTGAATATTCAGCAGGTTTGCAAGAGGGGCCAGGGAGCACCTGTGAGAGCTGGGACTTGGGAGAGCACCCCAGGGCCATCGGGTGGGCTCAGCATCGGCTCTGCTGGGAGGGATGTCCCGCAGCCCAGGCAGAGCCCGGGGAGAGGCTGTCCTCCGTCCCCCGGCTGCGCCCGTCCCCCTGCCCGGTCGCGTCCCTCCGTCCTTTGGCCTTTTTCCTGCAACAATGTCATGAATTTTTCATCCTTGATGAACTTCAAAGTCTTTTAATGACTCTTCATGAAAAAACAGAGGGGCCAAAAGTTGAGCAAAGGGAGATGATTAAAGGACCTTATTAAAAGCAACCTTGTAGAATTCTCCACATGAAAGAGAGCGCCATTATGAGGGCTTATCCTTATAAATGACACTTCGCTTTTGCGAACATGCCGAAACCTGATTAGAGTGACAAGCACTGAGTGATACTGCAAACCTGTTAATAACATGAAAATTAGAAGAGGCTCATGCAAAGAAGGGAGATTAATTTAGCCCGAGTACATCTCGCGCAAATTGCAAAGTTGTGAATATGTTCTCAGATAATGAGCCTTCGCAGTCATCAGCTCACTTGTCATTTTCTGTAATTAATGTTAAGGAAGACTCCTTCCTGATGGTTCGTATTACTCATATACCAAGAAAATTTCTTCAGAGAAATAATTTACATTTATTATCATCGGTCTGTTTGTGTGGTTTATTTCGCTGTGGAGTAATTTATTGCAGCACCGTTTCACTTGCCTTGATTAGTCGCTCGTCAGCCTGAAATGTAATTTTTTTTTCCTGATGGCAACGTCTGAAAATTGACAGTGGTGCAATACTCTTTTTAATCTGAGGATGTGTTTTCTTAACTTGAATAAACTTTTGGGTTGGAAACTGAAGCTACTTCACAAGTTGAATTACTGTTAGAAACTCAAAGCACTTTGCTAATTCAGGTTCTCGGGCTGCATGCTAGACTCACCAGCGCACTCCTGTGTATGCTTGTCTATGTGTATATACCATATACAAAACACTTTATTCCAAGGAGAAGCCAGTCACTGGTTTATGGCTTCAACAAGCCTGAAGTCGTGTGTAATGTGCTTATTACCCATACTCTCAGACTTTGGTTCAGATCTGTAGCCAACAAAAGCATTATCAAATCTTATCATTGTTTTCCCTGGATTTCAACTCTTATTTTTTATTTGTTTTATTACCAACTTCTTAGTTTTTCCTTATCTTAAAAAAACAATTTAGTTTTCTGACAGATGCAGCCATTAAATTTTGCTGCATGTTCTTCTTGACCACCCACTTGGCCATACCGGTGCAGATGCTCTTGTCAGAGCCCCCATCCCTTGCAAATCCAGCACTGGATGAGCACGCACGACGCCGAACAGCAAGCACAGCTCTTCCAGAAGCCTCCTGCCACTACTGGGACATCCAGGGAGCTGGAGGAGCTCCGCTGCCTTCTTGGGTATCCAGGTGCAAGCGGCTGCCCCTTTGCTCCCGTCGGCACTGCGGCCGCTGCTGTTCCTGCCATGGGCTGCCCGCATTTGCCTCCAAGGGGACCCGGACCCTCCACACATGCATGCGGCGTGCTCACCCCGCTAACCGGGTAATGGCATCGCATGCGAGCCAGTGCAAAGCGCTACAGGGAGGAATTTTTCAGCAAATTCCAGGTGAATATCAGGCGTTTCACTGAATTCACACCACTTTCCATTTTCTCATCCCAGACAGGGGCTTGCTGTCTTTCCCGTGCATCCTTGTGGCTCCGGGGCGTGCAGTTTGTTTGCCTGGCGAGAGCCCAGGCAGCACTGACTCTGCCGGGCGGCACTGTGCCCAGCACGGCTGCTCCTGCCATTGGCCGTCTCGGGGCTGGGTGCTGCACGGCTTCCCCGTGCCTCCCGGCCATTCCTTCGGCGGTGCCTGCCCCGGCTCTGGGAGCCGTTTCTGGATCTGAGGAGTAAAAGTACAAAATCCTTTTCCTCCCAAATGACACAAACACATAAGCAGTTAAAGTGAATTACTGACCTCTGAGCTGCAAATGAACCAAACATTACTGATTAGGGTTTTTAGGCAGAGATAATGATTTTTTTTATTGGAGGCCTTCATTCTGAACAAGCCTCACGGAACACTATCTGTAGGCAGCAACTGCCTGTGCCAGTTAATGGTAATCCATATTTATAAAACTATAGTCCATCAAAGTGGTATGAATATTTTAAAAGCCATGGACAAATCAAATTGTCTTTGTCAAATTGCACGCTCTCCACATTGAATATATTTTATGATTCTTCCTAGTACAAGAACCAACGGGTTCCCTGCACTAGCTGAAAGCTGCCTGCCTAATTTTTGCTTCTGTAAACAGGCAAGTCTCTCTGCTGTTTTAAAGAACTCAATGAGCTGTGGAGATTGACATTTAAGCCATAAAATTGTACTTTATTTGATGAAGTTAACAAATAATGTATGAAGTAGATTTATTTGATGTCTCTGCGAGAACTAGTTGGTTCATCCTTATAGAAACAAATTGACTATTTTTGAAGGACTTTTTAAGATGCGGGCAACACACTGAAGAGCGAAAGCCAGGGTTGCTCGGGAAGATCGCAAACAGGAGAATGAGCTCAGGGGACCCCAGGTGCTGGCAGAGGCTGCGCCGCGCAGGGCCAGCACGCTGCTGTGGAAAGGAACAAACCCAGACAAGTGAAAGAGGACACTCATCGGGTTGTAATTCCTGGTCGGCATCCATCAAGCTTCTCTCATCCTCCACGTGATCCAAACCTCCTATGACATCAGTAGGCACAAGCCCTTCCACCCCAGCAGCCCCTGCTCCAGGGAGCATCGCAGCGCGTCCCCCCCTCCAAGCCCTGCTGCCCAGATCAGCCCCAGGAGCCTGGTGAGGGTCTCTGAGCAGCTTCTGTCCTACCAACAGCTGCTGAAATCAGAAGACTGCTCTGAAACTCTCTCTCATTCTGTCACATGTACGTTTTAACCTATTTCAGCTGTAATGCAGATGACTGGAATACGTTCATGATCCTGCAAAACCTGTGATAACTGAGGGCTTGCACTACATGGTTTGTGGCCAGTGGGACATGTGTTTCCCTGCTGGCCCCAGCCCTCTGAGAGGAGGTGAAGGGCAGGGTGAGGAGATGCCGTGTCCACACAGAGGGATCCAGCACTGCTCCTCAGCGGTGGTTCAGGACTGTCCATTGCCTCTTACCGGAGAAACGCTCCAAGCTGTGTATCTGTGCAAAGAACATGCATGGTGCTACCTGAGACTTGTACCTGCAGATAAGGTTTTTAAATGCTACTGGATCATAAACATTTCAAAACTTAGAAACATTTCTTAGAAACATTTCTAAAACGTTTCATTTTGCTGGCGTCAATGCGCACGGCACCCTTGCAGATCTGTAAGATGGACACATCCCTTCTGCACAGCGCTTGCAAACAAATAAAGGCCTTTGCAGGCTGGGGGCTGGCAGCAAGCGAGAGGTGGGGAGGTTGTTCCCCAACCCCACTGCCTTAATATGCATCGGAACGGCAACACCAATGGCAGCCACAAATCACGCTGCAGACAGAGGCAAGTGTCGAACGCGGTGCATGCTAACAAATCAAGTAGGGAGCAGCAAGGTAAAGCGGGAGTGCACGAGTGGGGACACGATGATGAAATCCTGGTAGTGATCGTATTGCAAGTGTCATCCCAGGAAATAAAATGCTGGCATCGAGGCAGGCCTCACCTCTTCTGTCTGAATTTAACGGCAAAAAGTTTTGCCACATCTATCTTGTGATGTCAGAGAGACAGGCTGATAGCACAGAGACAGCTGAGACAGCGCTAGGTTTAGCAGACAAATAAATTTGAGAATCATCTGCATAGAAATGGAAAGCTACTCCATGCTGATGAATAATATAACCCAGTGGCAGCATATAAACACAAAATAACAACGGGCCCAATATAGAGCCCTGGGGAACCTTGGAAACAACTTCACTAATGGAAGATGAAAAATCACCCATCGAAACAAAATGCTGTCTATTTGATAAATAAGATTTGAACCGACTGAGAGCAGTATCAGATAAGCCAAGCAAGCTGCTCATGTGACGATCCAAGGGGATACCTTGAATTGCAGCATCAAGTGACAAAGACCTAACAGTGTGAGAACAGATCCCAAATTAGGGCTAAAATATGAGTCTTTTCGGCTCCCTCTTGCTGTACCAGGCTGTCCCAGCTGGGCTTGGCGGCTTCCCACTCAGCCAGCCTTGCCGAGCCGCAGGAAAGGAGCCCGGTGCCAGCAGCACCGGCAGCAGTCCCGGCACCACGAGCCGGACCCCCGCTGCCCGGGTGGCACGGCCGCTGCACGCACGGGGGTGGCTGCCCACGCCACTCCCGGGGAGCACCGTGGCCGTGGGAGCTCTGCCGACTTCTGGCTTCGAGAGGCAAGGAGGGAGCCGCGGCTAGAAGAGCCCTGGACTGTGAGCAGACCGTCACTGCCTGCCCAAACAGCGGATGGGTGCTCATGTGCTGAGAAAGAAAAACTTTCCCTTGTCACGGACGCCTCTGCTTTTCTATAGTTTGGCCTGTGTTCCTGTGTTATAGGTAGAAATATGGTGCTGGATCAGGGATCTCTCCTTTGCTCATTCCTTTTTTGAATTTGAAATTGTTCTCTCCAATTTTGTGGCAACACTAAATAACTTGAAACGCAGGTGAGAGCCCTCAAACTGCAAAAGCAGCAAATGAAAAGCTCTGGGAAGCCTTTGCAGGCACATTTTAAGCAGCGATGCAGAGTGTGTCACTGCAAGTCTGAAGCATTCTGCTGAATGGTTAAGAAGAAAAGAAAATGAGTCACTCTGAGCTCCCACAGTTACTGCTGTCAGAAGGGTTTGCAAGCTCTGTGCTTCCAGGTGCTGCCCCACTCGCCGCCTCGCCGCTGCTCTGTTCTGCTCGTGCCACCTTCGTGGTGTGTGGCACCCAGTCTGTCCTACACCAGCACTGGTCCCAGTAGTTATTTTCATGTTCTGCAATGGAAATTATTATGTCGTAAGACAATTCTGCAGAAAATAAAACGTTTGTTAATAAAAAATGCAAAGTACCAGAAGAACGATTCCATCGGTTCACATGCAAACCAGAGATCGTGGTAGATGATTTAAGAGCAAACCCTACTGAAACACTGTCACCATCACCAGCCAGCAGCACCCGGGGGGCTCCAGGGCCGGGGTCTGGTCTTCAGCTCTTCAACAGCTAGGGCAGCCTCCCCCAAGGGTTTCGGGGGTGCCTGGGCTTTATCCCCAATAGCTCCAGGCCTCTCAGCAGAGTGGGAAATGCCCATCAGCAGCCATGACCCCGTGGCTCGGGGATGGGATGGGATGGGATGGCGATGGCGATGGCGATGGAGCAGAGGCCAAACCGGGCTCACCGGAGCGGCAGCGCAGGTGACATCCTCACGCCAGCATGGTGTTTCCTGAGTCTCCAGACTCCCCTCTGTACTGGACCCTGTCCTACACTTCATGCCTGTCATGGCTTTGGGGTTGCTTTTAGTGTTTGCTGTAAAAAATGAGAGCTGCCAATTTAAAGAAGAAAAAAATTCACTGGATGAGTCAAGCCCTTGGTGTTTTCCATTGCATCACCACTGCCATGGTCCCTGGCCCAGTGAGGTGGACTGCTTATAAACAATTACATTGTTTGAAAATATATTAATAATTCTGTCAGATGCATTAACATCGCCCATTGGTTTCTAACAAATTGACACCTTTTTAGCTGAAAGAAATCCTTATTAGTTTTCATTTTGATGGCTTTTCCTGGAATAACTATAAATTATGTTTATTTCACATAATTCCTCCTGTCAGTAGTTATAAATAACTAGTTCATATGGAAATTATGATTCAGGCCTGTATATGCATGTACCTTAAACATCAAACTGCAGCAGCGAGGGGGTAATGAATTGCCCGAGTTTTCATTGATGGACCTTTCTAATTTAAAGAGTGACTAAAAATGTATTTGCCAACAGTCTTCCTATCTTGGTTTTTACCACTTTAAATACCAACAGCTCTATTGTATCAGTCTTTTTTATATAGCATTTTTCATACAGTGTATCTCAAAGCACTTTACAGGGCAATTAATTACCTGGAGGAGAGTGACGGGATGCAGGCAGCGATGACGGCCATTATGCAGTCAGCAGCGTTCCCCACGCCGCGCTCCACATTTGCATTGCTGTCATTTAATTTGTGGTGGTATTAATGGGAAGAGAGAGGGGGAGCGGGGTGGGAGTAGTGCCGGCGTGGCCGCCAGCAGCTCTCCTGTCTCCACTCCTCCATGACGGGCTGCGCGACACGGCTCACCACCGAGGAGGGATCGTCCTGGCGTGGGACGAAGGCAGAGGAGGAGGAGGCTTGGCGTTGGGGTCCCCAGTTCAGCGGGGAGGCTGCAGGGCAGGCGTAGGTCCCCACCCCATCTCTGACTCTTCAGGGCAAAGCTCACCGCAAGAATGCTGCCTGTCAGCGGGACTCAGATTCCTCCATTGTTGGAGGAAATTCTGATGGTTCCCATTTTTTCTCAAAAATCAGAACAAAACGAAACATTTTGAAACCTCCCTATACAATGAAAAGGGCTCTTTGGTTTTGCTGAAATGCTGACACTCTTCCATTTTCCTTTTAGAGTATAGCTTTTCCATTATTATTATAAGCATATAAAATATAAGTCTATTTTTTTAATGGTAGAGAACACTCAACATCAAGATCTGTAATTTCAATGTAAATACATTTGTTTTCTGCCTTAGTCAACTCATTGTTCAGTGACTTTCCTTCAGGGTTTTAAAAATAAAACAAAGAAAAAGAGTATTTGAACAACAACAATTAAATCTTTTCAGGAATACTGTGTAGCAACATTTAAGTATAGGCATAATATAACTAGAAATCATGTTTTAAGAATAATTCCTAACATTCTTAACCACCTTCAAAACAAGTCTTTCACTGTGGAAAAAAAAAAGTCAATAACTTTGCATACTCACAAACATAAGCTTGATTAAAACAATTTCTGGTATGTAAAAAAGGTACTCTGAAATTTGTGCCTTCCCAATTCTTTCAAGTGCCCTTTCCTGCCACTGCAGCACCATTTAGCCGAGCTGCGCAAAATACACCCAATCAATATCAGCATCACTCAAATTTTAAAACATTGGAGGAGTTTCTTGAGATTTTTGTCCATATGTTTTCATTACAGTTGACTGGATAATTCATAACAAATTGTTTAGACAACACAATTCATCTGTTCCCCCCCCACACACACACATCTCCTGTCTACAAGTAGGCAATGTGATCCTTCATTTTTTTTTTTAACTCCAGGATTTCTCCAGAAAATAATTCTCTCTGAACCAAAAATGTCATGGTTCTGATGACCAAGGCAAGGGATAACCTATCCTTTATTAACTAGCTGGCTAGTTGTTAAAAGTGAACTTGCTTTGGGGCACATATTGACTTGATGAAGGGACTGTGTCTCCAAAGCTTGTCTGCTTTGTCAACAATACCATTTGGTTTAAGACCTCTACCTTCGGGCTTCTCTTTTTAGGACTAAAACTAGCATTTTTGCAAAGATGTACACCATTCAAGATTTAATTTCAGTAAATATTTCATTATTCAAGCTTAAATTATTCTTTTTGAGTAAAGAGAACTCAAAACAAGTGGAATCAAAGCAAACTTTTGCGTTGAAACCAGGAAACCTTTCATACCCCATCTGTCCAGGAGCCTTTCACCCTCTGGACTTTGCCAACTTCCCAAGCTGGCTGTGGTGAGGTGCTGAGATCTTTCCGAGCAAAAATCATCATAAAAACATCAGGAACTGACTGGTGGAGGGCAATTCCAATTGTTTGCTAACTGACTCCAGAAATGAGTTCATCTCATGACAAAGCTGTCGGCTATCGTAGATGCAAAAGAGACCAATTTCTCAGGAACGGGCCAGGAAAGCTAAAGCTTGAAGGAAGGGGAGACCCGTGCCGTGCCGAAGGTCACTGGTGACCTGGCTTGCAGCAGCAATCAGTCAGGGTGGCCGGGAGGTCTGCGGAGAGCCTGGCACCACGCAGCCTCCAGCAATGGCTCAAATGGATGACTTAATGATAACTGCTGGGATGGCCGATTAGGCAAGGGTTCTGACGCCGTGTTGCAGCAGTTAATTAAGTAGCCAGAACGATGGGGGACGTGGAGGTGCTGATGAGGGGACAGAGGGTGAAGGAGAGCTGTCCAGACTGCAGCGGGTAGCCAGGGCACCCCGGCCATGTGCGGGTGCCCGAGCGCAGGTCGGCACGGCTGGGGGATCCCCAGCAAAGCGAGCACCCCGGGGCGGCTGCAGAGCTCTTGGGTTCACTGAGCTCCTGCATTCAAATTGGCCGCTGACAACTGAGGTGTGTGGGCTCAGCATGCAGCAGCTATTCCACTGTCCTGATCTCTCTCAGAAGCACCAGCTGTTGTTTCATCTATCTTTGTGGCCAGCAATCTGCTACCTGAATTGATAGATATCATCCTTCTAAAAATAGCAACAGCAGATTTCAACCTGTCCATGGTAAGAAAACGGTACGGGTAATAAAAGTGTCCCACTGAGCCTCGGCACCCCCCAGCACAAACCCCACCGCTCCCGCCCCGGCACAGCGGCCACGCGGGCGCACCGTGCCCGGCGCAGCGAGGCAGCAAGGCCGGGGCGGCAGCGACCACCCCGTCAGCTCCCGCTGTGAGAGGAGCTTTGGGGTTCCCTCGTTCGCTCGGGGTTCGTCTGAGCACTCGGCAAAACCAGGACTGCCGGGCTGCCTGTCTTCCGCCCTCCGTTTGCCCGGCGCTCCCCGGCCCCGCTGCCGCTGCCGCCACTGTCGGTGTGGTGCCCTCGCTGGGGGCTGGTTGTGCAGCAGAAGGCGTGGGTGGAAACAGCTCCCGAGTTTGGAAAGATGTCACTGTTCGCTTTGTGCAAATCAGGGGTTTGCACAGAAACTAAATGGCGATGGATTGGCTAACTCAGTTCAATCGATCCCCTCCGCACGTGCAATATTCCCCATCATATGCACCAGCCTTGCTTCCCACGACCATTTGAGCCGTGGGAAATGTGGGAGAGATGCTCCAAATCCAAGTCTGGGGCAGCCTTCACGTGCCTCCGGCGACCTGCCTTCCCTTGCCCAGGGCACATCACAAACTCCTTGCCCAAAGCAAATGGTTTGTTTAGCAGCCAGCAAAGCCCAGGTCAGACGGTAACTCAACCCCGCTCTCAGCAGGCTGCGCCGGCCTCAGCCGCAGCACGACAGCCCCGGCGGCACGCAGGGAGCCCTCCCGGGCTGCCAAACACCCTCCCCACCTGAGCCACCCCCCTGTGCCCCTGCAAGCACCGGTGCCCTTGGGACGAGCTCCCGCGAGGTGATGTGCTCTCCCCGATCGACCCGCTCTTCCCGACCCGGCTCCCGCTCTGCATGGAGAACGCACATGGAAATCTGCAGTGGGTGGAAAACAAAGGGATCCTGCACTTGGAGCCATATGGATCGCACGTATATACAATACACAATAAACAACACATCTTTCAGTCTGGGTCTGTTTGAAACCTTCCGACATATGTTCTGCTAACAGTTTAACAAATTGATTGCTAATGTTATCCTGCTCTGAAATCTGGCATAATGTGCAGGAGGGGAAAAAAAAAACAAAACAAAAGCATTCCTACCTCAACAGAAATTCACAAGAAAAGCTATTAGAAAAGGCTTCAGGATGCCTGACAGGAGAGAATTTCATGCCAATTTGTGTGCTCGTTGGAAAAATCATTTATTAAAAAGAAGATATACCTTCATGTTAGTGAGATGAGGGTGTAAAACTGAGCTGGGTCTCCCACTGCTTCAGCTCTATAACTCAAGTTATATTCATCAGAGGCATATATTTAAATCATAGCTTACTTTGCTTTGTGTTCTGAAATTTATTAGCCTACTACTTAAATGTTTTATTCATTAGGCCATGTAAATAATGCATGGTTGTTTCCATGGCAATTTAACCCCTTCTCTCCGGGACGCCCTCATATTTCCCATCTCGTGTGCCTGCTTAATTGCCACGATCAGATTTGCCGTTTTCTCCGCGTTGAGGCCATGGCCATTTTTTTCCTTTTTGTGGCAAATTCATTAGGAGGAAACTTTTCCATTGACAAATAAGATGTGTTCAGGCATGAAGAGGGAGGGGAAGGAACCGTTTGCCAGATCATTTACCAGAGTTTGGGCATAGCTAATGTTTCCAGTTTCTGCTCTTTGCAGGGTTCCTGCTGCACCGTTAGTCCCCGTGCTGTGGCAGCGGTGGGTCCTGGCCCAACGTGGGTCCTTCTCCTCCTGGGTCCCCAGGACACCCTGGGGACCAAGGTCCCACAGGGAGGAGGCATCGCTCCGCTCTGAGTGCACATGGAGAGGCCAGCGCTGAGGACGAGGCTCTTCGGCAGTGCCCAGGACCCGGCTTGCTGGCGGGGGACGGGGCTCTGGCCGAGGGAGCCATCAGCCTGGCCCCCCAGGTGGGGGTTCTCCATGGGCAAGGCCAGCGGCATCGCTTGGTCCCACAGGCGACAGGGCTCAGGCCCTGGGTCTCTGGCCGTGCGGGTGCCTGCGGTGGAGATGCCAGTAGCCGACAGGAGAGTTCAGTGGCCACCACCAGCTCACAACCACAGGGCGGGTGCGACCCCTCCTCCACTGTTCTGCCCACTAAATAGTGACGCTCTCTAATGCATGTTAAACAGTTGGTTAGGATGCAGGAGTCTAATTTATATACTATTTAAAACTATTATACACACACCACTCCAAGAATGAGGCTTGCAGTCCCACCTTACTCCGTCTCATTTAGTAGCAGGTAACACTCCCCAAAACACATTTCTAAAAACCAAAAAAGAGCCCCCAGATCCACTAAACAGGGAGGAAGGGCATGAACTGCCTTGTTTCTGTGTCCTTTGGCTTTCATTAACTGGCTGTAACCTATCCTCCAAAACCTCTTACACTAAACAGGACATCCTCTTCAGTTTACAATGATAAAAACTCCCCACGGTTGTCTCTGGAGTGGTGCACTTGCAGTTACACAGACCTCTTTATAGGCAGCAGTAACAGCCTGATTTAATTTACACTAGCAATACGCTTGGAGCCTGTTCTTCCCCTTCCCTCCGCCTTTCCCTGGCCGAGCTGCCCCCAGATTTGACCTGGGAGGCGTCTCCCGGGACCAGGGATGCTGCATCCCTGCATCCGCTGCATCCCCGCCGCTCCCACAGCGCTGCTGCACGGCTGGGCACCCGCCACCACTCCACAGGCAGAGTCTCCAATCCACCAACCCTGTGCTTAAGGAGTAGGTGTCATCTGCCCGGTGTCAGCCCGAGGAGCCCCATGGGAGCAGCCTGCATGGCTGGCCCTGCACTCCTGCTGTCCAGCCTTTCATCTGAACCAGAACCTGCAGGTGACAAAGCAAAGAGATTTGTGACCATTTCAGAAACAGGAGTAGAATTTAAAATAATCTGCATGCGTTTGGCCGTAGTCTGAAACCAATTAGGTGCAATTCAGTAAAGACAAGCACAGAGTAGTTCTACATGGAAGAGGAAAAAATCAAACACAAATGCAGAGTGTGGATTGCTGCTTGAGTCAGCAGAAGACGGGGAGGATCCGGGGTTTGCAATAACCACTGCATCTGTCAGCAATGTGATGCTCTGCTACAGATCCCGTGCTAGGACGCAGGAAGAACGTATCGCACATTTCTAGCCTGAGAGAAAATTCAGCTTTACTTCTTACAGGGGAGGGCTCAGCTTTCCCTTTTTGGGGGGGAACAGAAAATGGAAGAGAATCCAGAGGCAACACAAACCCAACAGGTTTAGAAAATGCAATGCATGATGGAAAACTGGTGGGGCTGGAATTAGTGTAGAGCAGAGAAGCTCTACCCATTAAAGTCTGTTAGTACGCAAAAGTTCGAGACAAAAAAGATAGTTGTCCTTTTTTCTTGTATAACGGGAAGGGCAGAAATATTGTGCTGATGTTGCAGGAAGGAAAATCTAGGTGGGATAAGACAGCAACTTCCAAACCATAAGCAAGTTATACTCTAGAGCAGATAACAGGCTATGGATGGTCACTGGAGGGTTTTACAGACTGGTTAGAGAAACATCTGCAAGGAATCATCCAGGACTATGTGATCCTGACTCATTGCAGAGAGATGGATTAGGTGATCTTTTGAGGCCAGTTCCAGTCCTACATGTCTAAAATTCTTTGCATAAAAATAATAATGAATGCCCCCAACTCAGGAAGACAGCTAGTTAATGTCCTACAAATGTGAAGGTGCATGAAGTAGAGGCCTTTCAGCTCAGCCAGGACTTCTTCAGACAGCCTTTGTTCCACAGGTCAGCAGCAGCAGACAAGCTATGGCTACTATTGCTGCTCAGCTGGAAGAACATCTGGAGGGAAGCCAGGACGTGATCTCCAATTCCATCATTTGTGTTCATCATTCCAGCACTGCCTGCCTGGTGACACAGTGGCACCTTCCTTCCCAGAATTTGGAGGCCCAGAATCACCTTTTGTTTTTCTGCCAAAATGCAATGTAAGCCCATAAAGCAAACTTCCCGGGAGCAGGGGATAACTACGGGCAGCTTTGACATGCATGTTTGAGCTACAGGCAGCGAATGGATACAGTCCCATTATTTCAGATCTGATTAAGTTTATTTTTAAAACGTAACTATCCTACAAGAATCTTTTCCATATAAAATACAGCCAGGAACCAGGTAGAGGTTAGGAGAGAGAAATCATTGAGCTCCACAGATCTGAATAGCTGAGATCAATCACCATGAGCCATGGAGATGAGATTTGGGACAACATCTCCGCACAGGCCTTCAGAGGCTTGTAGATCTGCCCAGCCGTGCTCTTGTCCGTGATGGATTGTAGGAGAGATCTGCTTTTCCTCAGAATTGGCTTTGACTTAATTCACTCTCGGCATGGAAGGAGGAAAACAAAGGATGAACAATCAGATTTCCCATTTAGCACCTGGCTCTTCCATTGCCGAGCTCCTCCCGAGCACCGCGGCTCTGCTGTGGCCGTGCTGCCGCAGCGGCAGACGTAACCTCTGTGTTACCGGTGCCCGCAGCGAGGCCGCCCGCAGCCCCCTGCCAGCCCCCGCGGGCGGGTGGGCAGGCACGCAGGCAGGCAGGCCGGTGCTGCGGCGGTCGGAGGGCAGCGGGCTGCCGGACTGCAGGAGATGCACCGATAGCCCGCCCGGCTGCGCGGGGCGTGCTGAGCTCTGCCAGCCAGCCTTGCCTCTGCGAGGTCCCCTGAGGTACCACGGGGAAACCACCATCCCTCTTTTCCAGCATCCCATATGTTTTCTCTCTTGATAGTTTCAGGAAGGGTTCACACCTTGTGACCCCTCGCAGTGCTCTAATCCTCCACAGTGCCCGCCGTAGTTAACAGGCTGGCGGCTTCCATGCCCCGGTGCTTGCTTTCTTCCTAACGCGGTCTGCCCAGAAACCCATTTATCTCTGTCTCTGGTTCCCTCCAATTGCTGCTAATTTTTGTTGCTCTTCTACGAGCTGCCTCCCGCCGTCAGCACCGTCCCTTGGCGCCTCGGGGCTGGGGTGAGCTGGTCCCGCAGCGGGGCAGCCCCTGCCCGGGGGCTGCGAGTGCCCGTAGGTGCAGGTGCAGCACCAGTGTCGGTGTCCCTTCGGTGGGAGCAGAGAGGTGAAACGTCGGGCTGTCACTTGCGCTGAGAGGGAGGCAAGCTGTGTGTCATCAGAAAGCCTAGCGAATTCATTGATCTTCCTGAGAACATCAATCTGTCTTTCTAATACCGCAATCAGGTGTCTCGCAGAACAATTTGCTGAGTGACAACACTCACAAAAACGTGTTCACTTCCCTCCTGGTTCCCCACAACCAGAAATATCCTCGACGGCGTTCGCTGGGTGCTCAGGGCTGGGGACCCTCCCTCTGCCTGATTTCAAAGCTGCTCAGAGCACGAAGGTTTAACGCTGGGGATGAGTCGTTGGCCTCTGTTCTATGTGGAATGGACCCCGAAGGGCAACACCAGCGGTCAGGAGCCGTCATGACAACAGCCGATGCCACCTGCAAACAGCATGAAGGTCCCGCTGCTGCTCGTGCAAGTGCTGAGCACACCTATGTGCACTAGCGCTTGCACATGCTGGCCCACAGCCAGGTTTCCGTGAAACATGGTAGGCTAAATACAGCTAAGGAAAAGTGCCAACTGAGTTTATTATATTGCAACGTCTGCTCCTCCAGTCTGTCATTTACTTTCTTACCCGCTATTTTCTGTAGAAGTAAGCATGTATTAAGTTTGCAGGACATAACAAACCTTGTGATGCCGGGCTGCCAAGGCTGCTATTAGCCAGAGAACTCCAGCAGCACACAGCGTAATTCATGTGATTCAAATGGATGTATTTTATTAACAAGGCCGTGCTGATTGCCTGTTAAGTAGCTCTATGTTAATAACCCACTGCAGATGCCCTTCTCAGGGAGCCATGTTGTACTTCCACAGCTGCTCCTCCAAGCTTGAGCACCCAAAGACGCCATCTCCCCTCTGTCACGTCCGCCTTAGAAAGCTCTGCAACACTCCCCAGGCCACCATTGCGTCGGGCTGAGCCTCCGTCACCCTCGTATCTGCCAGGAAAACGGAGCTGTTTGAATCCTGCCACGCACCCCCCGGTCCCTCTGCTGTAGCCGTCGTGCCGGGACAGTCCCCAGCCCTGCGTGACGTCCCTTGCTAGGGAGAGGGGAACGGGACTTCCACCCCCTCCAGCGTACCCAAGGCAGGCAGTGGCAGGCTTTCGTTTCCAGCCGTGAACCCCAGGGAGCAACTTATCGCTGAACAATTCTTAGAGGGTTTTGAAAAACAAGCAGCCACATAAAGGGTTAACAGTTTATTATATTTTTTCTGAGTGATTTTATCACTGTCGTTAGAACATTCATTGAACTAAGTGAGAAATCCATCAAGACGTGACAGCAATGTGCAGACTAATGGCTGTTAGATGGTAATAATTTTTAATATGATTTTTATTTCACTTAATTTCATATGTGCTTGACAAAAGGTCCCGTGTCACTAGGGAGCTATGTGGAACTGGGAATACGCTGATGTGAAGGTCTATTAAACCAAGTGTTTGAAGTATTTTTAAGTCCCAACTTCAGAATTCCAGAGACAACTCCGGCATTTTAGCCTTTTTTGGCAAGAAGTGACTGAGACAGCAGGAAAACACAGAGTGCCAGCTCCAAGGGGCAGATCATCCTTATGTGTACACTGTGTATTTCTCAGCTCAAACTCATTTCTCCAGGGCTTCTCTTAAATGCCTGATGCAAAGACCACCTGACTGCTGTATGCTGGTAGCAGCTCCTCTTGTCCGGACACCCGCACGACATGTTCTGGGTTAGGAAGTGTGGGACAGGGCCAGCGCGATGAAGGACGAGTCCTAAACCCTGGGAGGCAGCTCTGCCCAGTGGTCACCTCTGTGACTCTTCCTGCTGCAGCAAGTTGTAGAATATCATATTTGTAAAGAAGTTTGTGATCAGCTGCTGACAGGCACTGCTGCAAATGAATAATTAATATTACTGCCAATAAATCCTGCCATAGTCTCAAGGAACAGAAATAGGAAAGGCAGCTACTGAAGCACCACAGTGTCATCCTCTAAAACTGCACATCAGAGCTACTGCAATTGAGATCTAAACCCAACTTCACCAGCTGTAATCCTGAGAGAGCAGAACCACACGTCTTCTTTCGCATGTCTCAACATGTCTTTATCTTGTCCATCTCAAAGGTTAGGAATTTGAAGTAAACCCTGATCTCCAAAGAGGACATTCCCTTGACAAAGTGTTCTGTTGTCTAGTGAACATGGAGCCAGACTTTTCTTTTGGGCACTTAATGCTGCCACCTGGTAAAGTCAGAATGTCCTCGGACAACTGAAGACAAATCCATGACCTCACTTCCACACCAGCCACCAGCAAGGAAAGGTGTGACAAGGAGTTTTCTAATGCACATCACATCAGTCAAACTTCTCTTGGCTGCAGCCTGCCGTGGCTCTTCTCCAAAAGGAAATAATATCAGAGGAGGCTCTAGTGCAGAGGGGAATAAGCAGAATCAAGGGCTGTTGGGGCACAGATGGTGCCAGTGCCAGAAACAGAGTCAAACGCTTTATTTCTAAAATAAATATTAAAAAAATTTTGCATTAGTCAAAGACTAAATCCCCACTCCAAGGAGCTGAGCACTGAATCCCCACAGAGTTTTCATTAATTCACTTTCATACCTTGTTCTAACATCATTTCCAAGGGTGAAATCTCCCTTGGTCTCCCACAGACACCTCTCCGTGCTGGCCATGGGAGCCCCACCAGAGCCCTGACACCCGTGGGAGGAGCAGTTCACACAGCCGATGTGTCTGATAGGGAGTGCAGGAGGACTGACCACAGGACGCGTGCGCGGGCAGCCTGTCAGTGCCACTCGTGCACCCTGGAAAGGCCAAGCCCAGCGTGTCAGAGCTCCGGAACATCCCAATTCATCTGCTTTCCTAAACACAATATCGCTCTGGTTGCTGCGAATTTAGCAAATCCTCTCATCCATCATCTTAATCCTGGACACTACGATTCAAAACAGGGAGCACAGACCCAGGAAGACTTTTCCCCACAGATCATGTTATAATTAATGCTGGAAGACCTGTGAGCACCTTACACAATGGCAGAGCCTTTTGGTATTAATTGCAAGAAGTCAAAAATATTGCTGTGCCTTTAAAACAGAGGGAGGGTGTATGTGTACCTGTGCACATGTGCTTAAGTATATAATATATAATATTTGTAGTAAGAGTCAAGTATGGAAGCTATACATTCCCCTGATAAATGGGAGGCTTAATAGAAAAGCCTGAGATAGATAGATTTTACACAATATGACACTGGTTTAAGGAAGCAATATCAACCATTGTTTAATGTAATAAAAAGCCAGAGGTGTAAGAAATGATGGTAATTCTATTGTAACTGAACTTGAAGATCCCTGTCAAATATGAGTGTGAATGTGGCAGTTATTTTAGGTATGTTTGTAATCTTTGCAGGCGTTTTGTCAAGGAGGCACTGTGATATTAGTAAGAGTGCACAAAGGCTCGGCAATGGTGTCATGCACAATTAATGTCCCCAGGTAGCAACTCCATTAGTCTTATGAAGTGAGCTCACAAATGGGAATACTAATGGGGACGCGCCTTGGGGCATTTGCTGAGCTTACTGCTAGTTTATTTCATACCCTTTATGCTCAACACAAAATTTACCTAGCCTGGATTTAAAATGTGTCTCATTACACAGGCAGCATCCTTTTACTTCAGTGCTTCCCTTTTAACATGCAAGATTTGCAATTCTAATCATATCAAAACCTGACTACTCTTGCTAAAAGGGAAAAAAAGGGATAAATAAATGGAAAAAATAATCTTACAATAAAGACTGTCTGGGGTTTTAATCTTCCCTGACAGGCTTTTTTCATATGTACATACTGGTAGCACATGTGTTCCCGTTAGGGGCTGTAGAGACTCGGAGCCGCAGGCAGCGCAGCCAGAGGCGGCAGATTCGGGGCGCAGGACAGGGACCTCGCCTCCAGGTCGCGGGTTTGTATCCCTGCCGAAGGGGGATGCTGGGGCCGGGCTTCTGCGTCGCCCGAGCTCTGCGCTGCAGAAGCCGTGGATGGAAATGGCAGCTTCTGGGCTGGGGCTGCCTGGGAAGATGCTGCACGTCAGCGGGGCCGCTGCGGGCGGCTGGGGAAGACGCGGGTGGTGTCCGCGCAGCCCTGGCTGGGGGCAAGGGCACTGCCACCCCGAGACGTGTGGCACGGGGGGGAGTCTTTGATATTACCTGTGCGAGCGCTGTGATTTCTGTCTTGCTAGTTGCCTTCCCGAGAGCTTGCAAGGAGTAATACCCAAACAGTTAAAATGCTGTCATTTCCTACCTGCAGAAATTGAACAACTAATCTATTTCAAAGAAAGTAAACCTCAGCAAAGAAGCTTTACTGAAAATAATCTGGAAGGACATCAGAAAAGCGAGAGTGACCCCTCGCCCGTCTCCCGTTTCACTCCCTACCCCTTCTCCTTGGCCGGGTCCCAGCCAGGGAGCACCCAGGCCATCCCCATCCCTCTGCACTCAGCCATTCCTGGTGGGCCTGGGCGAGAATGAGCCCCCGTGGGGGGCTGTGTGCCCGTTGGCAGAGGGGGCCCCAGCCCACAGAGCTCCCGGCTGAAGTCACATCCCAGAGGATGAACTCCTATCCTCGCTTTCAGAAAGGAAACTGAAATAGTGAGAAATAACAAGCTTTTCCTAAAAGAATCCAGAGAATTTGGGTTTAAGTCCTGCTCTGCCACACATCTGCATGCGTACCTGGTCCTTCCCCAGCATCCCTCTGCCCGTGGGGAAGGAAAGCATCCTGCTCCTCGCCCAGGGGCTCAGCATCCTCCCCTGCCCACAGCACCCTCCTGGGAAGGGGCATCTCCTACTCTGGCAGAAAAACTGCCATGTCACCAAAGCCACTGCTGAATGCCGCAAACCTTGCACAGCAATAGACCCTGGCAGGGTCGAGACATCGAGCAAATTGCGACAGCTTAAAAACCTGTGCACCCAAATTGTCACAATTTGGAAAGCCAGGCTCTGCAGCCACCGCCTGCTCACCTGGGAAAACGGGCTCCATTCCCAACACCAAATACCCCCTGATCAATAATCCGAGCAGAGCCAGCCATCGCTGCGCAGCCTCCCCAGAGCGCCCGCAGCCGGGACGGTCCAGCCCGCAGCTGGGCTGGAGGAGCAGCGCCTAATGCCGGCTCTCCCAGCACCAAAACACCAGATGAGCCCCGGACAGATTTATTTCCAAATCCTGACTCAATCACAGTATTGGATTTGTAATCACAGGCTCCAATTTTAGTGGAATAAATATACTAACAAAACTAATAGTTTGTTAGCTGCAAGGTAGGGACAATCAAAGTGTCTGAAGTGAAATACATGGCTCCTCAGGAGAAACCCCTACATGATAAAGACATTTAGAGTTTTATTTTTTTAAATAAATATATAGTGTGATGTCAAGCTGTTTCCAGCACATGCCGCTCGCTTGCGCTGCATGTGTGTGTGCACCCAGTGGGGAGGGAAGGTTCGGAAAGTTCACCGGCGTGTAACTGTCTCCAGCCACTGCACGAGCTACACTGGGAGAGGACATAAACCAAAATGACTCCTCAGGAACCCAGAGGAGAAGCAGGAACTGTTTGCTGGAGAATTATAGCTATGGGTGAAATTAGATGTACTCAGAGCCCCAAGGCTGAGAGAAATAAAAAGCATTTTAAATGGAGTGTAGAATTCATATTCCTCAGTCACTTCCAATAAATAAATCCTTGACAATTTTTTCTGTAAACAGTGGTTACACTTTGCTCTATTGTCTCCATGTTGCATATTCCAGGTGGGAATGCAGGCTCTCTGCCCCAGCCAGGACACGCTCACCCACCACTGCCCGGGGCAGTGCAGCAGAGGGCTGGCAGGCTCTGCATCGAGCCCGTGGGCTGGCTACGACAGGGACTTGGGGGTTCAGGGTGCAGGTTGTGACATTGGGCACCCAGCTCCCACTGCAACCAGCATGTTTCGAGCATCTCCTAAAAAATCTGACTCCACGTGACCTCCCCTTTCCCTTCGAACCCTGACACCGTCGGGCAGCGGACCTGCCTGGAGCTCCGTCACGCCTTGGAGCAATTCCACTGCAGCAGTGACGGCAGCCCTGATGGGGCATCCCTGGCAGGCGGCAGGGAAGGTGCCCACCCCCGGTGCTGTGCCACACAGCATCGCCAGCTGCTGCGCGGCCACCCCAGGGTGGTGGGCTCAGCCGAGCGCTGCCCTGTGGGCAGAGCAGGCAGCACCAGCAGCACCCTGTCCTCCCCAAGCAGGGACCATCAGCGGGACTGCACCTCCGACCACATACAATCCCGCTGTTTCTGTCACCGGCACAGCACCATTGCTGTATGGGACCCCTCGGCGCTCCCCAGGACCTCTCCAGCCACCAGGTCCGTGGGATCCTACAGAGCTCCCCTGTTGGCAGGAGCACTGCAAAGCCCCCCTGGCTGGTTACGAGGCAGCCCACGCTTCAAGGCCCCTCTCTCTGGCTGTTCAAATTTCCATTTCATGAACAAATGAAGCATTTTATACTTTACGACTTCCCCACAATGGCAGTCATCCCATTTCACCTGTCTGGGACGAGAGATGATGGAGGGAGAACGAGAGCGCTGGGCTATTGGCAGCCGGTGCTGAGCACGCGGGAGGACACTTTCACATTCACTTAACTTGCATCTTTTATTAAGAAGAATAATAACTCTTAGGGCAGTAATAACAGGTCTTCTCTTCCACGGGACCGTCGAAACAGGAGACAAGCTGGGCGCACCAGTACACAAGATGGGGAGTGCCCAGATGTGGCTTTAGCTGCCGCTGAGCCTCCCGTACCCGCCACGTCAGTGCGATTCGGGGATGCTGCCAGAGCGTGTGTGCAGCCCCGTGTTCTCCTCGGGCAGGAACTGCTGGTGTGGCATCTGCGCAATGGGCTGCGATGCTCGGGGGGGGGACAGGGTGAGCTGCCATTGCCATGGCAGTCTGTCTACGTGAGCTCCCGCAAGGACGTGGCAGGCCCCCATCCCACCCCGGCACTCGGCAGCTTGGGCAGCCCCCAGATGAAAAGCTCCCTCAGCCTCTCCAGAGGCCACTTCAGCGGAGAGTGAGAAGCTGTAGTGCAGGGTCACTCACGGAAATGCCGCGTCCTTGGGTCAATTGCAGGGAATTATGTCTTCAGACCCCGTTATCCGTCGGCCAACAAGCCCCCGGAGAGCCGTTGCGCAAGCAGCCAGGCTGGGAGCTCAGGGCTGGGGGGATTCCTGTTCGCTGCCACTGACATTCGCTGGCTTGTGGAGGAGGCTGGAGCACCGCAGCTCCGATAAAACCTGCAGCTACTGGAAAAATGCATGAAATGTTTTTCTTCTGAAGGAGGCAGCTTCACCAGTCTGAAGTACTTTGTGAGAGGTGGCAAATCCAGCCACACTGGTGATTTCAAGCTGAAATGCATCACTCTAGTTTTTATTTTTGTTTGGAGATCTTAGGCATTATTTTTACCTGATTGAGAATAATTGATCTAAACAGCTGAGTAGTTGTCAACTTTGTTCAGAATTTCATTCTGCAGAGAACTTTGATATTCATTTTGACTTTGAAATGTTTGGTAGTTTTCACCTTCTTTTTGAGGGTTTGCCCTGAATGTCACTGGGGAAAGTCTCTCGTCCCTGAGACATCCCTCTGAGTGGAATACCGAAGGTCAGGTATCTCCGATAATCTCAGTGATTATTTAGTAATTGCTGTTGTAATAACAGGACCAAGGGGTTGCAGCCAGGTTCATTGTATCAGAGGCTGCACAAATGCACCAAATACAGGATCCTTTCCCCCAAAAGCCCTGCAGCCTGCTGAAGAAAGAGGTTTTTGTGCAGTTAATATTATGGGGTCATTTCTGCTACATTTCAGAGGGTAACCAATACTACAGCATCACGACACAGCTCCAGCAACAGGAATCTGAAGAGCAAACGTGAATACAAGCAGTTCTAAAGGGATCTTGGAAAAGCAGCAAAACTGCCAGAGGAGATGATTCAAGTGTGCTTTCTTTCCTTTTCAGAAATGAGATTTTTAAATTCTCTAGTAATTTTAAAAGAAAATTAAAACTTCTGCAATATGCTTATTAGACCATGACTAGCAAAAGAAGATGAAGAACTTGAGATGTGGAGACAATGGATTCAGCCCCATGCTCAGTCATTTATTTTTGGCTAATTAAAACTGTAAGATTTTTCTCTTTATTATGTACTGTTTGCCAAGTTCATTATTTGCTCACCCATAAATCATCTCCACTAGCCAAAGGTAAATTCCTTCTCTGTTGTGAGGCTGCCGTTAGTATGTGTCACAAACCCCACGTCTGCGGAGCTGCTCCTTCCGCCGGTGCCGTAGGAACTGCAGGACCCCCGAGACCCTGTTGATTCTGCAGGAATTAGAGAAAGAACATGCAAAGCACTGCTCTTTTCCCTGCTTTGGCTTGCATCTCCCCAGCCTCTCTGAAGTTAGCTTGATCTCTGTTAATTCTTTGGCATTCCTACCCAAGGTATTCAGGAACTGCCTGGTACATTCTCTACCAGCTCTGCTGCCCGATTTACTGCGCTGCTGGCAATTTCACATTCAGGTGCGATGGATAGTGCTGAGATGCCCAGAGCAGGCGAGGGTCCTTTCAGAGCTGGGGTGAGCCATGGAGCAGGCGAGTTCCCTGGATAGAGGGGTGGGAATGATGAGCAGACTCACCTTCACTTTGTCCCGGCTTCCAACAAATCTGCTCGGTAGTAAAACCCAAGGCAAGAAAAGTACCAGAGGAAACCTGTGATGAAGGGACAGAATCGCCTAAATCTTTCTCTGCAAACGACTCCCAGAAACATCAGCAGAGCTTTAAATCTTTCAAAAGGGTTGGACAGCTGTCAGTCTGCAGAAATCCATGTTCCTCTCTCCTTCTTTCAGGTCCTTCTTCCACAAAGCTCTTTACAATCACCTGGGATTCGAGAAGCAGGAGAGACATGAAGAGCTTTTGCCTTCTGCTGTGGAGTCACCATTTGGGAAACCCCAAGGAGCTCTGCACAAGGAGTAGAGAGGAATATCTAGTTTGTCCATGTAACATCATTCCTTGACACTGAAGCCTTCCTTTAGGCTGACATGGTGCCAACAAATTTACCAAAGTTTTTGTAACTAGCAAGTTATTGAGTGTCACTTTAGTACAGTGTATGTGGAAAATGCATGGAAGGTGCCAAGAATGCTGCATAGTCTTTAACTATTACATTAAGCATCTGCTGCTGCCATTTATGGATCAGATAGCATTTTACTCTTGAGATATTTGATTTTATTACCTTCTAGGGAGAGAGCCAAACAAGTGTTCTTATTGATTTGCACATTAAATATATTAGTAATAAAACAACATCTCTGTAAACCAATTGTAAAATCAATATTAATTGGTACCAAAATATCACAAGTAGTTGAATTACAATTAAAGAGGGTAGCTTCAAAGTCTCCCTACCAATCCAGAAGTGATGCACACCAAATGAGAGAGGGGCACCAAATCTGAGCAGAACAACAATGTTCAGAGCAATTAACAGCTGTTCCAAGTAAAATATGAAGAGATACTCAGATTCGTTTGAGGAGAGCAAGGGTCATTGAGATTCAGTTCATGGATAGCAGTTCACTTTGTCTGCATGGGCACATGTTCAGCTGATTAAATCTTGTGGGAACAGATCCAAACCTTGCTTATGTCTTTGTCTACAGGACAGCTCTCGGGGCTGCAGAGTCAGTTTGGGCAGAGCTGTGGAGCTGTGGATCTGGTCCACCGCTGACAGGGTCCTAACGCCCAAAGTGGAGCCTACAAAGCACGAGCGGTGGGAGCAAAGAGCTGCTTGGAGAGAGCAGAGCCTGAGAAATGTCCTCTGCACCCAACAGTGAAACTCTCTTGCCTGGGTGAATCGACTCTGGGCATCTCCCAGGCCAGCAGCACGTGGAGCCAGCGCGCAGCTGAGACATGCACGAGAGGTTTCGGGCTCCAGCTGGGCTGCAAGTGCAGATGATGGGCAGTGTCCTGCTCTTGGGAGAGGGCAGAGGAACACCTCCTGTGAACGTTAGAGGCATTTTATAATGATGATGCAATGATCAAAGTTCCTCTGCTGTGCAACAAATACATGTTTGATGCCCACTATTTAATGAGCAGGTAAGAATAAGGCTCACAGCAACAGCTGTTGCTTGGTTCCTCATAAATGACACTGCTCACAGTCGGGGGTCTTTTCCTCCTCTGGATTTACATGCACATTGTGGTACAGAAGGTACTTGTAATTCAAGAAAAAAAAGTGGAAGTCTGCACTGGTCTTGAAAGTTCTTATTAAAACCAAACCACTCTCCCCCTTGCAACATCTGACATTAGCCAGGCTGCTAACATAGCTCACCTTCTTTCCAGAGTTTGTTTGCTTTTCATTATAAATGCCAGTTCTCAGGAATAAAGAATATGGAAATAAAGAGGTATGTCTGCCTGCATCTCTCCAAAGTGGTAATTTCTGAGCACTTTCTTTTCTTGATGCTTGTGCTCCAGCCCAAGCTGCATATGAAGTTGCTGTGTGCGCTAGCAGGGATTCGCAGACCAGGACCCGCATGGGCCCAGGTCTTCAGGTGGTGTAAATCAGCCTTGCTGGAGTTC